>NC_091825.1:158970344-159270344 GCF_038994185.2 Dermacentor albipictus | reverse complement strand
TGGACACTCCAGGCGCATTCCTGCCGTCGCCGTCGCCCTCATGTTTCGTATAAAGTCCGAGGGCGATAAAATCGTGACCACGCGCTGCACGCTGTATGTGCGAGTGAAAGCGTAGGAGTGGAGGTGGAATGGGTGAGCCGACGATGGTGGCTCAGTCTTGTGTGCGCAAAGGAGAAAAGCGGGGAGCAAGCGCGCCACCTTCCGTCGCGCGCAATACATCGGGGGGAGTGGATGGAATGGGGGCGGAATCTAGGATTCTGTGAATCTATGATTGTGCAACATGTTTATTTGCCTTGTTTGACGCATTACATACAGTTACTTTTTCTTACATACATAGACTCATCGGAGACTTATACGTATACTTAAATATCTTGTTGCGAGGTTTTGTGTATACATGCAGTGAACTTTGTTTCCAGTGACACTTTTTTGTCCTTTATCAAGCCGTATTTTCGCATTTGTATATCCCATTGTATCTGCATTTCTAATGTACGAGGTCGAGTCAAATGAAAGTGCGCCTACCCTAACCGCGCAATAATGGTTCGGTTCATTATCTGCGAGGCATGCGCGTAGGAGAACGGCATGTCTCATTTACAAAAGTGACACGCAGGTGTGAAGATAACTGTTCTTTAATGTTCTCATACACTGGGTCGTATATGGTTGCGTCACATAATAAACACTTCAAAAGCTGAACAGCTCGGTGTCGCGAATTTTTTGACAGCTAAAGGTGTTTCCAAAACAGAAATTAATCGCCTTATGGCTGCCGTTTACGTTGAAAACTGCATTTCATTGACCACTGTGAAGCGTTGGAGCAAACGGTTTAAAGGACGTTGTAAAGACATTCCAAGACCGAGCCAAAACCATCGTGCAATCACCCCCCACACAATTTCAAAGGTCTATGAGCTGATGAAACAAGAACGGAGGATTAGCATCGATGAACTGGCAGACCGCCTGAACATCAGTCACGGTTCGGTTCACGCCATAATTCATGAGCTTCTCGGTTATCGGCTCTTTGGTGCGCAATGGATCCCCATGATTTTGATCCATCACGAGAAGACGGGGAAGTTTCGCGCTGCCTTGACTCATCTGATTGGGTATCACAATGAGGATGACGACTTCTTGTTTGCATTTGTGATCGGGGACGAACCTTGGTGCCACTAGTACGAGCCTGAAACACGACGGCAAAGCTTACAGTGGAAACATTCGAATTTACCACGCCCAAAGAACGCAAAGGCCATCATTTCCGCTGGAAAGGTGTTGTTGACCTTTTTTTCGGTCGTCAGGGTCCATTACTGATAGAATTTGCTAAATCTTGAGAGGCTATCTATTGTTTCCGATATTGTGAAACGCCAGAACGGCAGTGTGTCGCAATCAAGAACGAAAAACGTGGAAAATTGACGAATGGGGTCGTCTTGTTCCACGACAATGCCTGTCCCCACGTCTCTTATGTGGTTAATACAAAACTGGCAAAGTTCAAGTGAAAAACGCTGCAGCATCCGCCAAACAGCTCAGACCTGTCACCTTGCGACTTCTACATTTTGGGGCAACCGAAAAAAGAGCTCAAGGGAACCAGATACAGACTTTTTGAAGCAGCAACCCAAGGAGTTTTATAAGACGGGAATCACGCGACTCGTTAGTCAATGGTACAAATGTCTAAATTCTCATGAAGACTACTTTTAAATAAAGTACCCCGTTGTTGGCTCACATTCATTTGACTTGCCCTCGTATATCTTGCAGAATTCCTGCTTTTTATACGTGCCCTCTGTTGGGACTACGATTTCGGTGCCATTACTCACGATACACGACCGGTGACTGCTGCTCCTGCGTAATACATTAAAACAAATTACAGCGTCATTGAGATTTTTCACTGGCCATTGCATATATACAAGAATGGAAGCACGGTTCTTAAATGACAAAGTTTCGTTAACATATTTGTCCTCAACTTGTTCAGTTCATTGCCTTTTAATTTTTCATATCAGTGGCATGCACTGCTTTCCTGGTTTCGAATTGATATAGTTCTAAAGTTCGTGTGATATTTTCTTTACTTAAATAGACAAAAATATGGAAGCATTGGTATCAATTATTATGGGCAAAATTTTTGGCACATACGAGTATATTCTTTTATGAAAAAATACATATTTTATTGTTTTGACTGTGCGTAGCGTTCAAGAATTCGTTTGCAGCATCTTTGGCAACGACAATGCAGTTAATATTCATGGATTTGATCGCTTGACAAATTATTTAAGAGGAAGCTTTAGCTCGGGCCCAATCCGACGCGGCCTATTCAAATACTTGTAAAACGCAGAAACGCTTTTCTTAGATTATCCTGCTAATCGCTTTTATTGAAATTTGTTGCATTTGAGAGAGAAAGTTAAATCCTAGTTCTGTTGGAAACACAACTTCGATTTAGGGCCTGAATTTTGCATAAAATATTTTGAAAAATTCGAAAGTTTGAAAAGATAGAAGCACGACGTTTACAAATTAATAGCTATGCATGAAGAACAGACATTGTGGTTCTGTAAACGGCATCTACTATAACAGTCAAAGCGGACAAGTTTGCTATGTCAATTTGTATCTTACGTGAATTGGTTACGTTGTGTACAAGGGTGCTGCACAAGCCGTATTTCCACAATACTAATTTTTTTTAGATTCATGTGTAACATATCCATTTTGTCCGCTGTAGATGTACTATTAGATGCAATTCACAGAACTGTGATATCATTTTTCATTGTTGAGTCACGGAGTTTTAAACTTGATAGTTTCGTTTACTGAAAATTTTCAATTTGGCCAATTTTTAATAAATAATTGACCACCTAAATGAAAAATTCGAAACCAGTAGTCACTAGAATTAAACTTTTTCTTTTAAATGCAACAAACCTCCTCAAATTTGGTGAAGTGGTTGCAGGGAAAAACGAATTCCCCTTCTACATGTATTTAAATAGGAGCACCCAAGCTAAAGCTTCCTCGAACAAAATTTCTGGCTACGCCACTGGCCCCATATATATATATATATATATATATATATATATATATATATATATATATATATATATATATATATATATATATATATATATATATATGTGGGGCCAGTGGCGTAGCCCCCCCGAACAAAATGTCTGGCTACGCCACTGCCGGTAAGTGATTGATTTCTCGGGTGTTTAGTATTTTAAATGCCCCCAGATGTCGAAAGCGTACCTGATGGAGCCACCTGTAGCGCAGTAGGGAAGATGCAGCAGACAAAGTTGATAGAACACGTGTTGGTTAACCCTGTAGAGGTGACTCACATCGATCTGGACTTAATGCAAAGTGCCAGATAAATATTTAAAGCGCTTTCGGTAAAAACGAAACTAAGTATGAAATTAAATATGGAATAAGATGAATAGAACATGTGGTGAAGCGCTGCAATGATATTGTAAGACATGCATTGGCGGAGTAGTTGTCATCGTTGATCGAAAGGCTAAACCCGCCAGTTGCGACAACGCACCACCACCACCACCAACAGAAAATATTTGTTTTTAGAGAACTATTTACATCCGGCAAACTCTGAAGCTATGCGGGCTACGTATAAATTCTACACTATTTTGCATTGACATTTGGGACTAACTAAAGACTAACCTGTAACGTGAGCTCACTGTAGCCTTACTTGATACGTCTACACATCAATCACTACAGAGCTGGGGACACCAACTGCCTGATGGCATATGGAAAGAGAGAGAGAGAATTAGGAAGGTAAACCAGATGTGAGGTTCCGGAGTGCTATTCTGCACTTGGGTGGGTAAATAAGGTTTGGAAAGAGGACAACAAGATATAGAAACACAAACACAATAGTGAGACCCAACGCACATTTTGGAATCTAAGTGAAGCTTTTAATTAAACGCTTCTCAGTTATGATGCATGATGCGTACAATTTTGTTTACTTTCATGCTATGTAACATGTAATCCAAGGAAAGGTTTAGGTCACAACTATACTGTCATTAAATTTTTGTGTTCACACGCTACGTTGCTCACAAGCTATGCCAAAATACAAACTCCAAATCAGGCGGATGCACAGAGCCAGACGTCCACACACAGCGATATCACGAAGACGAATGCGATGTATGACGCTTGTTGAGAGAAGAATGGTGAGGACGAGTGCATGCACAGAGAAGTATGACACCTATCAAGCAACATTTAGGGATCCTGTACCTCTTGTGTAACAGTGGGACATAACAAACTTGGAGAATTGGGGGCACTTACCGAATGAATAAGTCAAAGAAAATAAAGTAAACCCAAGAATCCATGAAACAGAATTCACCCTTCCATTAACATATTCGTGTGAGTTATAGATACTTGTAAGCCGACATTATACGTTAAGATCTTATGCAGTATGTTATTTTTTGTTACGCAGAACAAAGGTTCGCATTGTTGGCCAGCATAAAAGGGTCATAGCAGCCCATTCACTGATACTTTCATTCGTCGCACATATTATAACCGCTGCATATATATCCACAAAACTTATCCGGCGAGACAGATACCATCCCAGCTGCAGCAGCTACAAAGCCACACAAAACCCGGACATTTATGGCTTTAGGGGAACTTTCCTGAACTTAATTAGAAGTTATTTGCAGTACAGGTATCAGACCGTTGTCGTAGGTAACAACTGTTCAAAAAATTTGCCTATATTCGCTGGAGTTCCTCAAGGAAGCATACTAGGACCACTATTGTTTAACCTGTATATAAATGACATAACTAATATCAATACCAACGCCCAATTTGTTATCTACGCCGACGACACCAGTTTGTTCATAACTTCTAAGGACGTCAAAGAATTGCTATGTGTTGCTAATGATAAACTAGCCCAAATAAACAAGTGGAGCTTATTCAACTCATTAACTATTAATACTACCAAAACAAAAGGCGTGCTTTTCCAGCCAACAAACAAGAGGCACAGTATTGACGGACATCTAAAAATAGGCACTTCTTTCATAAACATAGTACCATCGGTTAAAAGCTTAGGTGTCATATTCCAAGAGAATATGCTGTGGAATGACCATGTCAACATTATTGCTAACAAACTTGCACGAGTTGTTGGAATACTAATAAGATTACGCTTTCTTTTACCACTAAGAGTGAAGCTCCTACTTTATAATTCTCTTTTCTTATCTCATGTTAACTACTGTCACCTCGTATGGGGCAACACGACTAGCAGTAACATCAACATTCTATATTTATCGCAAAAGAAGGCCATCCGTGCAATTTCAAACTCTTCATTCGATGCGCATACTGATCCTCTTTTTTGTCAATTAGATATAGCGCCGATAAAATCGGTCTACAATACAATTTTGCTGAAACGCTTTTTTACAGAAAGAAAAGGTAGCACTCATTTTCTTGCGCACTTGTCAAGGCTAACACTAAATACAAGCAGTTTCAGTACACGTCACAGAGAAACTTGGCATATTCCGTACTCAAGAACTAACTACGGGAATCAAATGCTGCGCCATGAACTACCATCTCTACTTAACTCTTTTCATTAATCACCCTACTTATTATCAATTCAAATTGGTGGCCAAACTTGCCACTCATATTGGCATTCACGTGAATGCTTAGTGTTTTTCTTTGTGTTTTGTTCTGATGTATACGTATTCTAAGCTGTAATTGCACAGTGACCTATTTAGTTTTGTATTTCTGTGAATGTTACCCGTGAACGAAAAGGGATTCATAATGTCTGCATTTTGTTGTTTTCCTGTTCGTGTTTTTCGTAACTTGTATGACAATATTATTTCTGCACTCATGTCAATTTTTTCGCCGCAGTGCGAAGTAACTTTGTATAAGTAGTCGCACTTATCCCCATATTGTTTATATTTTTTATTGTTCATCTTGTACTTGTGCACGCATTGCTACGTGATGCCAAAGAAACCAATAAGGGACACAGACCTAGTCAAGCCGATTTATGGCTTTTTGTCTGTGCCCCTGCTATCTGTACGTTGTATAGATACAAAATAAAGTTCAAAGTTCAAGTATAGGCAAAGAAAGGTTGAAGAAGGAAACGCGCAGTAGTGCTTGCATGGTGATAGGATGCGATGTTAAGTCATGCCGATTCTACAGAACTCTTTCTTCCGACAGAGGCCGGTCATCCAACTTTTTAGGAAGACGGAAAGCCACTGTCTAATTCTGTAGCTTTGCACGCAGAGACACTATGTCCAAGAACAGCAAGGAAATGCCACTGCAGTGCCAAAGCATTGGAATAGGCTTTGCTTTTCTCAAATGTTAGCATGCGCTGTCATTAGAATTCAAGTCTACGATGAGTTATGTTCCCAGATTCCTTTCGTACTTAAAAAACTTGACGAGCAATCCCTTAGGCCCAGCTGCTTCAGAGCTGAAGGATAGACTCCATAGGCGTATTATGCAAGTCGTAACGCTCTCGATAGGTGGTTGAGCGCCATGCAGGCCTACAGAACACAGCCGATGCGCACGCTTGTTCATCGAGCTATTGTCTAGGCTAGAAAACATTCCTATCAAAACATGTAAGAACGAGTCAGTAGATGCTGCGCTACAACAAATAAGCCTGCAAAACTTCTGATAGTGAGACTGCTTCACTTTTCATGGGCGAAAATAAAAACGAAACAAACGAACAATTTAATCGCGCAGAGGTTGGCGGACAAAGTCATTTATACTTCTTTCGTTGTGCGCCAAACTCGTATGGATGGTGGCGGCACGTTCGTGTCCAAATTAGCGCATTGTGAGGGTTGGAAGCCAAGGAAAAAGCAGGCGAAAATCGAACTAACGAGCCGGCTACGAGCATTCATCGTTTCGCACTCCACGTTAATTTCCACGCGAAGCGGAAACTCGAGTGGGCACGCGGACAGACTGCTCAGTATAACGCAAACAAAAATGTGAGCGGCGTTTCGCAGGCATCGATTCGCGACAATTACAGCCGGCAGCATATTCGTTTCTGTTACCCGTCCGCGGTCGCGTCGCAGTGCAGCCGTTGAGGGTGAGGGATGTACCACCGCAAATAGAAAAATATGAAATTGAAAGAACGAGTTGCAGGTTCACAAAATTTTGACCAGAGTTCTGGGAACCGCCTTCGTCTGCTGCGTGCAGTAATCATGCAATAGATGTCTATTGATTTATATTTGCTTGTGTTTTATTCGGGCCCTATGATACACACGTACGTGAGCTTTCGGAACTTCGCGAACCGAAATAGAATTCTCGTTAGAGCATGTGTACACTGTATAGCTAGAAGCGTGAAGGAATTGAAGTGTTTGAGCATAATTCGAGATCAGTTGGCTTCGTGGCTACGTTATTGTTTACTATCATGACTCTCTAGCGCGGGAGCTGAAGTTATGGAATGTTTGTACGTACATCAGAATAGCTATCTTAGCTCAAGTTATAAAGTGCACTGGCAAAACTGCGCATATTTTTGTACATCTCATAAAAAACCTGGCTTCCCGACAGATATTTTTGCCATTCGCAGATAAGTAGTCGAAATTGTGCAGAGGCTTTGACTAACTTTCCATATGCCGCCATTAGTCTGTGTGCGGACTTAGGGATATGCTCCTTATAAAAATTAAATATGTTTGCGAGCAAACGGGATAAAATTATGGTAAAGGGATGGTATATTACGTTTTCTCTATTTCTGAAAAATAAACACAATGCAAATTTTTCAAGCGGACTACTTACGCGAGGCGCGCTAAAGCAGAGCCGCATTAAAGCGCCCCTTTCAGTGACACAACGGAAGCGGTCGCACGTCAAATCAACACTTCTGTGCCCGCCCCGGTTGTTTTGCGGCTATGGCATTGCTCCATGTTGCGGCTGTGATCCCGACCGCGGCAGACCCATTTTGACGGGGGCGACATAAAAAATGCTCGTGTACTTAGATTTACCTACACGCTGAAGAAATACAGTTTCAAAATTAATCCGGAGTCTGCCACTACGGCGTGTCTCATAATCTGATTGTGTTATTGGCACGTACAGCCCCATAATTCAATTAAAGTATAATACTTCTGCCGCGATGTGATGTGCCATGTGAGGCAATCAATATGCTCAACCCGCTCAGAGGTTAGAAACGTAGCACACAACAATGCCTCGAGCAAACGCGTCCCCCTATGTGTTCTGCGTACTAAGCGTAGAAAAACAGTAGTGGTGCACGCAAGGTAATGTTTAACGTCAACTCACCACTCTCGTGTTGGAGTAAACGTTGAAGAAATTAAACATTCGCCGTCATTCACCGCTAATTATTGGGAGTCAAAGCAAACACAGAAAGCTACCCGTACATCGAGTTCGTGGGATCGGCATAATTTTTATTTTCTCTAATCATTCCTGTTTCATCAGCATTATTTTGAATAATAATAATAATAATAATAATAATAATAATAATAATAATAATAATAATAATAATAATAATAATAATAATAATAATTATTATTATTATTATTATTATTATTATTATTATTATTATTATTATTATTATTATTATTATTATTATTATTATTATTATTATTATTATTATTATTATTTAATATTGTTTCTGTGTTAGCTTCTTTCTATTGCTGATTAAAAATGTTATTTGTTTTGTGGACTACCTGATGGAGGTCGCTTCACATTCTTGCACTCTGAGATCTACTCCTCTCCGATTCCGGTATTACAACTTCCTAACAACAACAGCAGCAGCAACAACAAAAAACCTGATTTTGAGTATATTAGCCAACATCACAACACTGCATCTCCAGAGAGAGAGAGAGAGAGAGATGAAGAAAGGCAGGGGGGTTAACCAGATATTAATATCCGGTTCGCTACCCTAAACTGGGGTTAGGAGATAGGGGTTAGAAAGACGCATAGAGTAAAGGGTGAAAAAAGAGAAAAAAAATTACTCACAGAGACACACACACGAAGGGCGTTCCAATTAGAGACGTTCACAAGAAGCGCAGTATAGCGCTTGCACGGCCTTCTTGCGTGACGTCAGGCACTGTTGATAGTGCAGAATTCCTTTTTCCGATAGGGGTCGCTCGTCCAGCTGGTTGAGTTCATGGCAAATGGCTGTGGACTGTATTGCGGGCAGTCGCACAAAATATGGCCAATCGATTCTTCATGGCCGCAGTGGTCACTGCATCTCCAATAATCGCAGCTGTTCGTGCACCTTTAACAGCATTCTTCCATAGATCCAAATTTCCTTTCCCTCCCTCCTCAGTTCATAATTAGCAAGTGCAGATGTCGTACCCGTACGTAAAAAGTAAAAACATTTCCTCAACCGACATTAGGCTACATTGTTAAGCTGGGTAAATTCTAAGGAAAAAGAACATTTCCTTTAACATGACCATGCTGCTACGCAAACTATAAGTTTTGTGTGCTGACCAGTGCGCTCTTTCTCTAGCGGAAACACGAGAAAGAAGCCGGACTCTTGAACGAGGGCGAGCCACTTGCTTGCAAAGATAGATGCCGCGAAGCTGTGAAGTACGTAGCCTAGGCAAGGCGTTTTATTGTAAAGAGCAAACCGAGTTCATAGCGTGCGACGAAATGTGGGCAGGCGCCTTAGCGTGGTTTCTCGCACCACGCTTCGTTTTCATAGGCGGCCTTCGCTTGCGGTGCCCGTCAAAACAAATCACGAAGTCCAATGACCGCGGCTGTATGGCTTCACTACCCAGTGCGCCTCCGGGCGATGCAAAAGCCGCTATGTTTGTACAGGGAAAGGCGGTAAGAAAAACAGGGACGCGGTTCTCCCCAGTCCGGCCTGTATATACAGGGCCATGAGTTCCGGGCCGATGTCCGGCGACGGGGACGGAAAGCCAATTGTGGCCGCGCCGCTTCGAGGGAGATAAAGGAAAAAAGAGCCGAGTGTGTATGGGGAGAAAGCAAATAAAAGTACGTTGATTCGTCTCGGCTGGTATGGCGGAAACCGGGCAGCCATCGATTTACGGAAGCCATTCGATAAGGCCATTATGGGGCCGATAAAAGGCGCTCGACGCCCAAACACTGGACGAGCCCACTATAAGCAATGTTTTTTTGTTGCTAAGCTCGTCGTTTCTCTAGCGAGAGTTCTATTTTTGTTCTCTCCGTATGAATCGAGCCCACGAATACTGATACTGGTGTTTTCTTCTGGTGTAACTGCGCTCTCGATGCTGGGGATTTGTGGCTGAAAACTGTGGTCACGTGCTAGCAGTTTTCGCTTTCATCGGGGAATACCGTTGCGTCACCGCCCAGTCTATGAACTCTGCCTCGTGTATTCCCCCTTTTTTTGGGTCCGAGTTGCAACCTGGCGATATTAATTTATCTTACCTGGCGATTTCATAGCAGCGGAATTTTACTGCAGGTGCGGTTGTCAAAGCACTAGTTTAATATGTTGATGCGTAATACTGATTGCGGGGATGCTGGAGTTAATCAGTAGCGGCTTCCTGCAGTGCCGTCTCTAGTTCTCACTCACCCAATCTGTGTTGTCGTACATTCTAAACTTATTATTTCTTGTATGGCCCAAATTTTGACGGTACAGGTATGCATATCATAGGCGTTTTTCTACAAATGCGAGCGTGCTTTATTTCAACAGTGTTTTATCATATATTTTACTAGCACATGGGAGCAAAAAGAAAGAACCTGACTCTCAAAGGGGCAGGAGTCCCTATTCCCTTGTGCCGCGTATCCCCAGGTATGGCGTGAAGTTCAGCCACACTAAGCCATCCTTGAGCATTAAGCATTTGTACATTCTTCATACCAGGGATGTCGGGGAGGCCACGCAAACCATCACTCCCGATTTCCTGACGGAGAAGATGGACAGTCGCCTCGCCCACCTCTGGGAAGCCAAGAAATCCATAAAAACCCGATGGCAAGGCCAGCGGTTCAATCGAAAGCTGAGAAAAAAGATAGCCGACTTAAACAAACAAATCGAAGAGCACTGCAACACCTTGAGCAAGCAACAGTGGGACGAAGTCTGCAATGCCGCGGATGGCCAACTCCACAACGGAAATACGTGGCGACTGCTGAGGCACCTACTGGGCGAAACCCAGTGCAAATCCAAGCAAAGAGCCGACATGCAGAGACTTCTACACAAAGAAAAAGGGGCGGCGAGCGAGAAGCAAATCGTCATGAAACTCTGCGACAAATACCTCCCGCAACGACCGACGGTCGAGCACGGCCGGTACACTGGCAGTCCTAGTCCCAAGTTAGATGAAGACTTCAGTGAGGCGGAAATCAGAACGGCACTCCAAGGACTCAACAGCAAGTCATACCAGGACCGGACAGGGTTAACAACAAAACGCTCAAAAACCTGGACGACAAATCTGTTACCAAACTCACGGGCTATATGAACAAGTGCTGGAGAGAAGGCCGCATCCCGGAGCAGTGGAAGAGGTCCAAGGCTATCCTCATACCCAAGCACGGAAAGCCGTTGAGTTTGGAGAACCTACGCCCAATTTCTCTCACGTCGTGCGTGGGTAAGGTCTTGGAACACGCCTTCCTGAACCGTATCAACAGCCATCTAGAAGAGACGGAAGCCTACCCCCACACCATGATAGGCTTCCGATCCCGCCTGTCCACGCAGGACGTCATGTTACAACTAAAGAACCAGATCCTCGACGACAACACAAGAAACACCAGAGCCATCCTAGGACTAGACCTGGAGAAAGCATTCGACAACGTCGCTCACGAGTCGATCCTTAAACAAGTGTCTAATCTGAACCTGGGGGAAAGGTCCTACAACTACGTGAGGGACTTTCTGAACGATCGCAAAGCCACCCTCACGGTTGGCGACCTCGAGTCCGAAGAACGAGCCCAGGGAAGTGCAGGTACCCCCCAGGGCTCAGTTATATCTCCGCTCCTTTTCAACTTAGTCATGCTGGGTCTCCCCAGCAAACTACGCGAAATCGAAGGAATCCACCACGCTATATATGCAGACGATATAACGATATGGGCAGACCGCGGCAGTGATGGGCAAATTGAACACGCACTACAAACGGCCATTAACAAAGTGGAAGAGTACCTCCAAGGAACGGGCCTCAAATGCTCCCCGAGCAAGTCCGAACTACTCCTTTACCGGCCCACGCGCAGAGGCATGCCACCAAAGAGCTACACAGGACCCCGGGAGTACGAGGAAATCCGCCTGTACACCCAAGACGGAAACGCAATCCCCAAAGTGAACAAGATCAAAATCCTCGGAATGATCATTGAGGCCAACGGAGCTAACGGCGAAACCGTGAGGAAGATCGCAGGCAAAGTCATCAGCGCCACGAGACTCATAAAGAGAATAACCAATAGACACGCGGACATGAAGGAAGACAACGTCATTCGGCTGATCCACTCATTCGTTGTCAGCCACATCGCCTATGTAGCCGCCTACCACAACTGGTACGTCGCGGAAAAGAACAAGATTAACACGCTCATAAGGAAAACGTACAAGATAGCCCTGGGCCTACCGGAATCGACGAGCACCGAGCTCCTGACTCAGCTGGGCATATACAACACCATAGAAGAAATAGCCGAAGCACAACGCATCTCGCAGCTCGAACGCCTGTCGACCACCACGACGGGAAGACACATTATGAACACGCTCGGCATAACGTACCACAACCAGCACGGCCAGAAAATGCAAATCCCCAACAAAATCAGAGAGACCATTACGGTGGCAACCATCCCAAGAAACGTGCACCCCGATTACAACCGAGGTAGACGAAAGGCAAGAGCCGAGGCTCTGCTCCGTTCATTCGGCAGGGACAGAAACGCGCGCTTTGTTGACGCAGCCGAATATGCGAACGGCCAAACATACGCCGCCGTAGTCATAGACGCAGAATCAAAAATCAGAACCACATGTAGTGTATACACCAAACACTCAGAAATAGCGGAGGAAGTAGCGATTGCGCTAGCCCTCACAGAACAGGAATGTGAGGTCGTACTAAGTGACTCACAAACGGCAGTAAAGAATTATGCCAAAGGTCGAATTTCCAAGGAAGCCATGTCCATTCTGGCCAAAGCGGGCAGATCCAAAACCGCGAGCTCGAGGATCATATGGTTCCCCGCGCACGTCACCACGGAAGGCGACGCGCTCCCGAACCTAAACGAGACGGCGCACCGGACGGCGCGAGACATGACCCGCCGCGCCGAACAGGGCAACGCCTCTCGTACGATAGCGAACGCTTCTCGAGCAGAACGGGACAGGCTCACAAGATACAACGACATCACCAGTGCATATTTGAACGCCAGAAGGATATACCCCCCGCCGAGTCCCAAATTGAACAGGAGGCAGGCCGTCGCCTGGCGACAACTCCAGACAAACACGTTCCCTAATCCATTCCGTCTCAAACGCATCTTCCCAGATAAGCATCAGGACGACACGTGCAAATTGTGCCAGGAAGGACCAGCAACACTCGTATTGCTTTCTTCGACTTAGCAAGAAGCGGCAGCTTGAGGTCGGGAAATCGAGTCTCGATCTAGTTTGCTGTGGGACACATGCTGTGGGAGTGCAATGTAGTTATAGGAGGGATGGCAGTTACTCCGGAGACCCTGTCGTCGAGGTGGGCCGCCGCTCTGCGCAGCTCAGACCTCGGAATCCAGACGTGGGCAGTCCAGCAAGCCCGTGAGGCGGCGTTGAGGCAGGGCCTTGACGTTCCTCCATGGGAGACCTGAGCCCGGGTCGCGTTAAACCTTGCCGGACGTACAAGAAAGTTGTATCCATCCATCCATCCATCCATCCATCCATTCTTCATACAGCTGGATCCGAGTGGCATTTTGAAAGTGTAATGTGGTTAAAAAAACCCAAGCAATCTGAAGTCTTAAGCAAAGAAGACCGGGACGAAGAAGGTTGCGTGTCGCTGTGGACCTCCATCAACTGCAACGTTCATTTTTCGGCCACGACGTTGACAATAGAGACAAATAGAGTAGCTGAACCGGTTTTTACCCTACCAAGTAAAACGGAGGTCCAGGTATTGTTTCGTTGGAAATGAATTTTGCCGAAGCTTAAACGGCAAGGTTCAGAAAGTGCGAGATAACACGAAGTAAGAGCTAAAGCAAAATTAAGTTTCTGGTATCTTTTTCTTCTTTGGCGGAATGTGGCAGGGCACAGTGTGAAAATTTATGAGCAAATATGTAAATACAGGTCTTAAGATCCGTATCGCTTGTAGACGCAAGTGATTGCTCGTGTTTTCTCTCAAACTAGATCGAGACTCGATTTCCCGACCTCAAGCTGCCGCTTCTTGCTAAGTCGAAGAAAGCAATACGTAAAACAGAAAGAAAGAGAAAGATTGATTTTACGAACCTCTGCTGCTAGAAATTTTCTCCCAACCCCGCCTCACAGAAAATTAAAATCTACATTCGCAATGCTAATTTCCAGCATGCAACCTTACTTATTTGCCTCTTTTCGCGCATAAATTAATTCATACTTCTTAGACATCGTTATTCTCTTTAGGCTGCTAAATGCCCAAACGGAAATAATTCTACAAAGCAAGTCACATACATATAGGTCACTAAATTCCACACCACGTCGTTTATTTTTCCTGTGAGAGTACATATGCAATGAGTACTGCGGGCAGTATTACATGAGGTATTAAATATGCTTAGTGGAACGTTTACACTTACGAACTGAGAGCCTTTCATCTGTTTGCGGAATAAAGGGAAGCTCTGTACCATTGAACGAATATGGGCTTACTGATGGTGCAGTTATTTATGTTTATACATGTACATTTGATTCGTTCACGGAGTTCTCACAGCTATACACCAGAGCTATGATACATGCCGTAGTTGGGAACTTCGCATCAATTTTGACGAACTAGGGTTATTTAACGTGCACCCAAATCTTAATACACGAGTATTCTCTCCCATCAATGTGCGGCAGATGCGGCCGGGAAACGAAACCGGGACCTCTTGCTTATCAGCACCGGAATACCACAGCCAATGCGCCTACGCCACAGCGCGTGGTCTCTCATGAGTTTCATAAAGCACCGAAAAAAATTAAGAATTATAATGATAATAAATGAAAAGAGAAGGTTAGGAAAAGCTCAAGAAAATTGTAAGTACTCCTTTGCAGGCAGAGATGACTTATGTCGTAAAATTCTACCGCGGGAGGAGGTGTTTAAGCATTACTCCCACTCCACTGAGTCTGATCGAAAGGTGGCGAGGCATACGTCAATATTGCTTAACTGTGCCAGTTAAGTTCGCGCTCACACTCATTCTCACCTACTACCTACATGCATATAGGCCACGTGCTCATGAAGTTGGGAAGTGCAGGTAGAATCAGCCATCATATCCTGCAGGCTAGTCCTGGTGCCTCGCTTGTCGCGCTCCCGTGAGCCTGTTACCTGATGCTACAGAGGGTCAGCCAACAGCAAGACTTCGCGCCAAGCTGGGCTTTTCGAGCCTCCCAGGGCGGCCTACACAAACGTGACGCCCTGGTAAAGTCTCTGAGGACACTGTGCCATAGCAAGGCTGATGCGAACATTTGCTTATGTTAATTTTCGTCACACACAAACACACACACACACACACACACACACACACACACATATATATATATATATATATATATATATATATATATATATATATATATATATATATATATATATATATATATATATATATATATATATCATTTCGTCTACGGCATGCTTATCTTCGTCAGCAGTAAAATGGCGAAGCCCCTCGTCTGCCACATTTTAGCGCGCTTACCCGTCCGTGCCTCGTTACCTGACTGAGCTAAACTACTCGGCTTTTGTAGCAATCTAATCCAAGACCGGTAAAACGTAAGACCTCCTTTCTCTCGATATTATAGTTTGTTATCATCCACCTCCACGACCCGCCGATCAAAGGGGTAACTTGGCCAGGCCCCAACCGAGGCCGCTGACAAGAACGAAAAGGAAACGCATTGCAATACACACTTCCCTTCAAACTGTTTCCACACGTATCACTGCTCGTTCTTGACCCTACTGTGGAGCAAAGCCTACAGTATAGCACTGCACGTGGGAGTGCCCACACCCTCCGGGTGACTCCCTTATTCCTTTGACTTCGCCTTCTTCCTTGAAGACTGCGCTGACCAGCTTAGGCACGCAAGAGCAGCGACGGCTGATCCGGGGGAGACGCGGAGTGGCGCTAGCCAATGGAGCCCTCAACTAGGGCGTCCACCTGACGAGGAAGTCACGCCCCCTTATTAGAAATAAATGCTTTCTCTTTTTCTTTCCTGACAAATTGACGATTCCCGAAATCAACAAGTCAGTTTTCAATCAGACAAACCAGCTCGAAATGATTCTGCCAAAGTATTGTAAACATCTTGAGATGCGAGCGCACACCGTACGTGGTGCGAGCTTGCAATACACTCTGAAGTAGTGCGTATAACATTGGACATTAATCTGCATAAGAACGGATGCTCACCGCACTGGTAATACCTAGAACCTCCGTTTTGACAATGGAAAAGCACTGATAAGGCTACATGTAGCAACAAGGATTACAAAGATTGAAATGGGACGGCAACCAATTACCAAAAGTAGAAAGCTGCATGGACCAACACTGCAGGCAGACAACAAAACTACAAAACCTCTTTTTCGCTAACATGTGCCAGAAGACTTCTTGGAGTTAAAGAGGTTCACAATGAGAAGAATAGTGACCTAGATAACAAAAATAGTACACAAGGAAGGATCACTGCAAGAGCAGCAGTCGCGAATAAAGCTCCAGATTTATCGTCGACTCACGCCTTCTGCACCGAAAGAGGGCCTCGCCCCCTGGCTTTGAGACGGCGTTGAACGTCCTGCTTATGCCACCGAATAGGTTTAGCGAAGCAGCTCAACTCCTGGGCTCACACCCGTCACTGTCACATACCAGAAGCTTGGAAACCGGCTGCACAATCGCTCGCTACGTTTTTCCTGTCTTTATATTGCTGTTGCGTTCTTTCACCATGCGAAGTAAAAAAAACGATAAAAAAACAAATATTTTTACTGACACTCCGTGCACAGCCTAGCGAGGTTTTGCAAAGGGTCGTCGTCGTCTGGGCCGTGCTCGACGGACGCGGGAAAGGAAGCGCGTGCTTCCGGTCGCAGCATGCATAGACACACCATGCGCCGTGCTGCCACGTCGGCGTGCAGCGTCGCCTTACGCGCGGTTCCGGTGTCAGCGCGAGAAAGGAGTCCGAATAGCGCTTCCTTCTTTCGTCGCACGAGGGCTCGGGAGAAAGACAACGTCGGCGAGAAGATGCCTTCCTCCACTCCGAAGAAGAAAGAATTATGGAATCGCTAAGGCGTTTCTGGAGGAGAGAAGAGTGGAAGTATCGCGCTGAAGACAAAGCGATCCAGGAAGCGGAAAGCTCCAGGGAGCGATGGCATAAAAAATTCCCATTACTTTTCCGCATGAACTATTGGACTTTTTTAACTTGCACTGACACTTTTTCTTTCTCCCTTTAAACTGCGAATTATTCGAGCAGCAAACCGGATGCATTCGGTAGAATATTTATGCGAGAGAAACAATATAATAATGCTGTCAAGTATTTGCTTGGTGCTGCTGCGTCTCCGGCCACTCTGGTCCTGCCGTTGCAACCAATTTAGACATTTCAACATTTCGAACAAGCTGTATAGCCTATCTATCTCCTTTACTCGGCTATGTTTGCCTGTCGGGAAACCAACGCATTGGGTAGGATATACATGGTATTTATTATTTAGTGAAATAGTGCAAGCTAGACCACCTCACTAACAAGCGACCGCGGGTTAGCCTACTTCGTTCATTATACCAGGGGCCGAACTCGCAAAGCCTCTCGCTAGTAATTGCTGCCTAGGCACTGGCCGGCCGCTTTCGCTAATGATATGGCTGGCATGATGATTTTCTCACATCGGCTCGTACGAACAGCTCTATCGTACGAGTTTCTTCTGAGTACAGGCCTAGATTCGGTTTACTCACAAAAATACTGTTTGATGTTTTCAGTGTAAAAGGTGCGTGGCACTATCGCGTTGAGTATGCAGCTGTGGACATCTACAACTTCCTTTTTCTGAAGGTACATGCGCAGTAAGTGTGTTAACTACGGCACTGCGCGTAGTGCGTATAAAGTTTCAGAGCACAGCTGGCTCCATACTATCATTCGTAAACTTATACAAACCGCCTCCGGTGCCCTTTCTTTTGTTGTTTTCTCACAAGCTCATCTCGTCATATTTCCCTGTTCTTGGTTCATCTTTGCCTCCTATAATAACAGGTTGCTTCTAAAATGAAGTGTTAAGAAGAAGCTTTAGCTCGGGCCCAACTCTAACGCGACCTATTCAAATACTTGTAAAACGCAGAAACGCTTGTCTGAGATAACCCCTGGACCGATTTTAATCAAATTTGTTGCATTTCAGAAAGTTAAATTCTAGTGAATGCTGGAAGCGGAACTTAGATTTACGGCCTAAGTGTTGTTTAAAAAATTTTCAAAAATTCGGAATCTCGAAAAAAGTAGAAGCACGAAAATTATAAATTAATAGCTCTGCATCAAGAACAGATATCGCGGTTCTGTAAACGGCACCCATTATATCATTGAAGGCGGACAAATTCAACATGTCATTCTATATCTTACTCGAATTTGTTATGCTGTGTACAGGGGTTCTGCGAAAGCTGTATTTTCATATTACTAATTGCTCTGAGATCCATATGTACCATATTGATTCTGTCCGCTGTAGATGTACTATTAGCCGCCATTCACAGAATTGGGATATTGCTTTCCATTGATGAGTTACAGAGTTGTAAACATGATAGTTTCGTTTTCTGAAAATTTGCAATTTTTGCCAATTTTTAGTAAAAAATTGTCTACCTAAATCAAAAATTCGAAACTAGCAGTCATTAGGTTTTAAGTTCTTTTAAATGCAACAGCCCTCGGGAAGTTTCGTGGAATGGTTGCCGAGAAAAACGAATTCTCATTTTACATGCATCTAAATAGTAGCACCCGAGCTAAAGCTTCCTTCTAAGAGCATCATGGACGCAGTGAAAAAAAATGTTGGCCACTCAAGTCAAAACAAAAGTACAGCCTGCTTCACTCTGAACAACATTATTATTAAGTCACTGTGCGCGGCAATCCCTGCCTTTCTTTCTTTCTTCTTTTCTTTAATTTGTTGTTGTTTTTCTAATCAAGGGCCTGAACCGGGCTGTGTTGTTCGCTCGCTGAGTTCGTGTTAATGGGTGGCCATGCATTGACATCGTCTAATTAGGATAACGGATCCCCTTGCCAATTCTCTACCTCCCCTCCTATGCGCCTCTCCTTAAATCCATACCGAATGCAGTGTTACAACGGCACTCCTTCCTTGCTCCCCAGGGCCCCAGTAGCCTCTCGCCAGTTCCCTCCTTTGTAAACCGTCGGTGTTTGCGAATGACTCGCATCAGGTTTGTGCACGGGGTCAGACTCGACAGCTTCATTTACAGTGAAGTGCGTGCTCAACAACTCTGCGAACACTCGTGGAGTGGCCTCTCTGAGAGAGCGACGCCACCGGTCGAGTGTGCCTTTGAACGGGAGAGCGACGAGGCCGCCTGGTCCATTATGCGCGCGCCTTTCAGTGCGCACCGAAGGTCCGCTTCAAAGGCACCGCCGAGGTGTTTAAGCTCGAATAGAGCATCGGCGGTCAAGGCGCCTTCTCCTCACCGTCTTCAGGAGCCGCCGAGCGGAAACTGGAGCATGTTGAAAGGATGGCGATCTTTAACAAGGCCAAAATTCAGTGGTCGAGCCTGATTTGTTGCCTAATTTGCTCAAACAAAGCAGCAGATATTTTGCACATGATCAAAGTGACCCTAAATGTATTGAAATGCCTATTCTAAAGCGTAATTACCCTATCAGCAAAGACAAATATTCTCCAAGATTTCTCCAACAAGGTCGGCTTTCACATGTTGCCACCAATTGAAAGCAGCCTTTACTCTTGCTGTAGTGGTATTTTTTTTAAATCTCCTTGTTGTCTCTACAGTGTGCCGGTCCACACGCAGTGACAGAAAGAAAACCACGCCATTACAGAATACAGCTCATGACGCCACACTATAGTGCGTCGTGGTGTAAAAGCGGCAGGGCATCACGCTGCTGTCGCTCATAAATTTCCACCGGAATTCAGCGAAGTTTCTACCCGCGCTAAACTCGGAGAGACGGACACATGCTAGCAGCCTTTCAGTCAAATTTCTCACAGCGCCGTAAACGAAATCAACGCAGAGGACAATCGCGACATGTATGTGTTCGACACGAATGTGTCCTCACATCTACTGGCACCCAACAGATGCTTGCTGCCCGAGATTAATAGCTGCTGAAAGTTGCAAGGAACTGCTCAAAGCATTGTTCGTCTTTGTGTTGTTTCTTTTAACTGCTAGAAGCTCTTAAATTCTACAAAACCAGGGCTCATAATAACAAGACAAAAGAACTATACAAAAATAAAACACTAGAATTGTTTGCAATAGAAAATTGAAGCCAAACTTGGTGTTTTCATATTGATGGTGAAGAAAGCAAAATATTTTTAAGTACTTACCAAAACAAAAAATGCAGTGCCAGGTAGCGTAACTTAAGGTCATGCTCATTTAATGAAATTTGAGTAGGACACCAGAAAGACATTAAGCGATCAAACTTGAAACGGAAAAAAATTCACTGATGTCACAGATGTGTAAAGATCAGAAGCAAATTTAGAAGGACGTGAGGAATCCCTACTTGCGCAATTAAGTACGGAAGATGGATCAATTCAAGGCCGGATGAATACTCGTACAGAACTTGCGGAAAGGTCAAGGCGCGGGTATTTGAGAGCTATAGCTCGGCGGTTCTACGGACCAGCGGGCGCAGCGGGCGAGCGGAGAGGCCACTAGGCATGTGCGTTTACCGGCCAGCAGCTTTACGGAGCATGCCGCTCTCTGCTTTGTATCCCGGCGGAGCGCGCGTACCGGACCAGCGTTTTTGCGCAACAAACATGGCCGCGCCCGAGCAGCGGCATGTTGTCGGCGTCATCTTCGAACGCGGCGCTGGCTCGCCTGCTGGCAAAAAAGCCTCGGAGGTGTTTCACCACTGAAGAGGACCTCTGTATCTTGCGAGAGGATTCAGCAATGAGGCCGCTTGGCGACGATCTGAAGTGGATGACCGCGATCGCAAAATTGAAGCGAGCGTACTGATCTTTTCACAGTAACTCTAACCTCGTTCGGCAGGTGGCGCAGCAAAGTGGTCCGTCCTTGCTCCGCTCTACTCCGCTTTACTGAGCGAGGGATCGCTGAGCTAAACACATCCTCTCGAGCTGCGCTCCGCTGCCGCCACCGCTGGGTCCGCTGGCCTGTAAACCCGCTCAGCTATAACTCCCTTACATCCGCACCTTTACAGCGTTGCGTAAAATGCGATAATAAAGAGGAAGCCTCTGCAGAAGTAGTGAGAGAAGCGAAGCAATTGATCGCTAATTTTTTGAGTAAACGGCTCATAAAAGCAAATGATTCAAGCCCAGAATGTTTCAGTGTTCTTTTCTTGTTTACTATTTCTTCAAGATGTTTACATGTATTGGCTCGTTTAAGTCTATTTAAAGCTGCACAGTGCAATACTGTCTTTTCAAACAAAGAGGGATATATTATTATTTTTTTTGCTACGATTATCACGCGGCCGAACTTTAAGAGGAACTATAAATATTTATAAATATGAGCACCAAGGCCAGTTTTATGCAGACACAACAAAAGCGACTCATATAATGTGCTGCTAATGATCCATCTCTCAGGATCTTGAGATTAGACAGTTCTTAACTTCGCACGTCTAGGTACCCTTTCGTGGACTGTCCTTGTCGCGGGGCACACCCAAAGTTGATGGCGGGGATCCGCTGCCGTCGCAGGAGCCGAACATTTCGGGCACTGGACTTGGTCTTCGTATGGTTGACCCCAAGCACAAGTTGCGGCTGGTGCAAGGGCCGCCCCGGCCCGAAGTGTCCGGAGCGAGACTCCTTCGGCCGAGAAAGATTGCCAGGTGGCGAGCGAACACGGCGAGCGGATGAGGGACGCGTTTCGGGCAATGCGAACTGAGCGTGTGTGGAGAAGAGTTACAGGTGTCGAGACAAAGTGAGCGCTGCTGTTGCTAAGGTCAGGGATGTATTATATACCTTACAGTCCCGTACTCACATTCCCATCACGCTACTTTCTGAAAGTTGCTGGTGGCGAGTATAGAAAATGGCCACAGGCTGTTAGCGTTTTATAGGCATTTTCTGCTTTTAAGTATTCTTTAGGGATTCTTCTCCTCAGCTGTGGCAGAACAAATAATTATTATGACCTCCCCTGAAGTGCACATTCATTCTCATTACCTTCAGGGTCGTTACTTTCATTACATTTCATTCTAATAATTCCTGGAGACATGCGACGATCACATACTTACTGGTATTCCCTTAAAACACGGCGGCAACAATAGTCACCTAGCCTACCTGATGCTAGGTGACTGCTACCATTTTGTCTATCTGTGCTTGTGCTTTTCTTTATTCGCAAAACATACCCCTTTACAGTACAGTTACCTACGTCAGTAACGACTGCGGTTGTATCAGTCTCTTGGCTACCTTTTTTTTCATTAATATTTAAACGACGATTGCTTATTTCGACTGCTGACCAGTTATTGCTTCAAGCGTCTTTGAATCTAAACCCTTCTGAAAGGTGGACGTTTCCTACGGGCCTCGTGGGGTGGATATCCTGTTATTCCGTTACGATGGGCTCAGTATTCTCCGGATTTTTGCTGCTGCTCATCTTGTTACGAATATTTGCTCCGGTATGTTTTTGTCCTTCGGCAACCAGCTTGAGCCTCAAATAGCAAGGCACTACACTTCTTGTTAACGTGCAGATTTTCGCTTCTAATTTCTTTCTTCTGATTCTTGTAGATCTCCATGGTCTTTTTTGTTTCCATTCCTTGCACCCAATTCATTGTCTCTATTTCTCTCACTTTCTTTTTGATGACGCCTGGTTGTCTCTTTACACTCTCAGTTGTCCTGTGCTTTTAATTTCATTTATTTTTATTGATAGTTGTTACTTTACCGTATTTGTTCATTCTTATGTAAACAATATTTTAAGTACCTCACCTGCTATGATTACTATTCGAAATCGCAGTATCCATAAATGAATAAATAAAATTTCACCTTTAAGGCCTGGAGGCATTGCGTAAGGGAGGGCTTTAATCCCTGCGACAGTATCAGAACAAATGGACACAGCTTTGTTGTTAATTTTCTTGACCTCTTCCTCCATTCTGAGCCAACGCTTTTCAGGTACAGGCACCTGCGCACTTTAACCGCCAATTTACTTCGGTCCATGTTCTTCAGTTTTTCTCTAGAAATTATATTGCTTTGCGCTTCTCAGATCTGAAAAGAGGCCCAACCCATGCCACCCTACAGCTCCCTCATTCGTGGTTTTAACGTCGGCTTCCAAAGACATTTTGGTTTCAAACCCAATCTTGGCTAACTTCCAACCCCGACAAGATATCCGATCTTAAGCACACAATGGCATTTGCGAAAGTAAGCGCTGGCGCCATTATTGCTTTCCAGATTCTAAGCACCAAATGATAATTGTTGCGGCGCCAAAGTGCTCCATATTTTATTATTGCTGCATTCCGCTTCCTATATATATTCAGATTATCTTGGTGGGTGTTTGAGTAGGTTTTTAAGCGAAGCATATTAACGTAGGTTTCGGGCCTTCGCGCGACGCCCGGCGGTGGCCACCATTGACCTTCAAGTGACCTTCAAGTAGGTCACCTGACATGACGTCACGTGATGACGTCACACAGGCTGCAGATGGGGCCTCATATCGCGCCGTCGGTCGCCTCCCGGCGGTGGCCACCATTGAGCCTGAAGTGAGATCACATGATGTGACGTCACGTGATGACGTCACACCGGCTGCAGATGGGGCCTCATATCGCGCCGTCGGACGTCGCCCGGCGGAGGCCTCCACGCTTCGGTTCGCACCATCGCTGCATCACGTGATATGTGACGTCACGCCAGGGATGAAGTGGCGCGCGCCCGCCGTCGCGTCAGTCTCTGTGCCCGCAACCGCGCCAGCGTCTTTGCGCCGGGCGTGTATGCGGTCAAGATGCCTCCAAACGCTTAGGATACGCTAAGGTTAAGCCCAGTGGATGCGAAGCATCCACTGGACTTAACCTTGATAAGCCTCCAATTTTTTCTTCGCTTATGTATACACTGACAGTATTTATACTGCTTGACTTGCCGTTGAATTATCACCATGTAATTACTCGTCTTTTTATTAAACAATACGTGATTTCTCTTTGCCAAAATTAAGGCTTAGATTTGTCGCTGCGTTGCCAAAGATATTCTCAAGTGTCCGTAAATCTCTTGCGTTGTCCTTTAGCAGCACTATGCTGCCCACATACATCACATCGGTCCGGGGACTTTCTGTTACACCCTTTGCACATTACGGATGTTATATAAGTCAAAACCTATATTCACTGTTTTGCAATCGTATTTCTATGACCTTATCATAAAGCGTGAACAAGAATGGAGACAGCGGGTATCCTTGCTTCAGTCTTAGGTTAACTTTCCCTGGTTCTTTGCATTTCCGGCTTTCCCGCATAATTTGTACTTGCTGTCCCAGTTGAAAAACACAACAGGAAATTTTAACAGTCTGTCGTATTTTGGGACGTTGTTTCTGTAGTTCTGTTGCCTGTAGTTCTGTTGCCTGTAGTTCTGTTGCCTGTAGTTCTGTTGCCTGTAGTTCTGTTGTCTGTAGTTCTGTTGTCTGTAGTGTGACGTCCTGTAGTAGAAAGTTCTGTAGTTCTTGATCAATATTTAATTAAAAATTGACAGAGACGTCCGTAAGGTTATGTAAATTTGTTAGTACAAAAAAGAAAAACATAAAAGTAAAAAAAAATTAAAAAAAAAAAAAACGTCTTCGCCTAGGATTCGAACATGCGACCTCACGATTCCCAGCCCGGCATCTTACCACTGCACCACCGCTGACATGCTTTTCGAGTGTACGTTTAGACCATGTGAATAGTACGACGTGCTGATGCGCTGATGTTTACATTTGCATTTTGAGAGCCAAGATCCGCTATCACTCCACGGCGTCAAGTGCCGCATTTCCAGAAGAGCAAGAGTGTTCGTACCATCGACAGGTACATCGTGCAGTGCTAGAACATCGATTTTGATGTACGATATCCATATTAAATAAGGAATTCAGAAATAGGCAACGTTGACTTTTAGGGTTATTACTGCTAGTTTCGACAGTAGTCTCTCGTTCTTTACACTTTTGAGCGCGCATATAATTCGTGTGTTCAATGCAAAATAGCTACATAAACATTCGTGGATGAGAGTTCTTTCTGACAGCATACTGGCTTCTCACGGCAGCACTGTACCAGATTAATGAGACCCGAGCGAGACAGCTTTTCACGCAGCTTTGTGGAACAACCCAAATCTTCTTTTCTGCTTCGCATAAAGCTTGTGAAATATTCCTGGGAAATTAACTAATGTGTCAGTGTAACAGCACATGTAAGTCCACAGGCCTGTGTGCCACATCTTACCAAAAAAAAAACACGGATACGCAGCCATTCCCGCAGATGGTATGATTTTGATCAGCGGCCGATTTTGAGGAGGCCGGTAGGGCGTTGCTGGTGCCGCGTCGTCACGGCACAATTATAACTATTCGCCACGTCGACTTTATTACCGGTGTCGGTGCCATCAGCATTGCCGGCTTCATAGAAGCGCGATTGAATACCGCGCAAGAGAAAAGTACAGTGTACACCACCGATGCGAAAACATACAATTTTAAAGGACCGCGACGGAAAGCGCTTCTGTTGCGACTTCGGAACTCTTGGCCGTCGCGACCGAATGTTTCTGCTGCGACGTCAGAATTGGTGTCGTAACGTCGGAGTCGCTGTCAGGATATAAAGCTGTTGTTCCGACTTCGGAACTCTTGTTGTCGCGACAGAATGCTTCTGTTGCGAAATCAGAATTTCTGTCGTAATGTCAAAAATGTCTCCCAATTAAGAAATGTCAACAATTTCTGTCGTACAACAGAATTTCTGTAGTTGCGACAGGAATTCCTTTTGTCTTTTTCAACAAGGCACTACAGAAGCTTGTCGCATCACACAATTTCAGTGCACTTCTGTTGTCATCATTGGGTACATGTTGCGGCGATAGGTTTCCGTTGTGGAACAGTTCTCTGTAGTACAACAGAAGTTTGTCCATTACTTCAGGAACACTTCTGTTATGACAACTGGGGGCCTGTTGCAATGATAGGCTTCTGTCGTACAACAACATTTTTCTGTAGTACAACAGAAGTTGGTCGCATTACTTCAGGAACACTTCTGTTGTGACAATTGGGGGCCTGTTGCCACAATAGGTTTCTGTAGTATTTCAACAGCTCTCTGTAGCACTACAGAAGTTTTTCGGGTTACTTCAAGAACATTTCTGTTGGGACAACAGGGTGCCTGTAGTGATGACAATTTTTTCTGTAGTACTACAAAAATCTGTTGTAGAGCTTCAGCTTTCTGTTGTAACAACAGACATACGACAGACTGTACTTCTGTAGTAGCAACAACAAATGTCTGTTGTACATCAGAAAAGTCTGTCGCTCCATCAGGAATCTGTAGTTACTACAGAAAAATCCTGTTGTACAACAGAAATTTCTGTAGTACTACAAATATCTGTTGTAGAGCTTCAGCTTTCTGTTGTAACAACAGACATACGACAGACTGTACTTCTGTAGTAGCAACAACAAATGTCTGTTGTACATCAGAAAAGTCTGTCGCTCCATCAGGAATCTGTAGTTACTACAGAAAAATCCTGTTGTACAACAGAAATTTCTGTAGTACTGAACACAACCTCTGTTGTCATTTTCAACTGGGGTGTACTGTAAATATCCCCATCCGCAGCTCCGCGACACATCTATGCCATCATGTTTGAGAATATCCCATAGCCATTCCCTGTCTACGTTGTCGCAAGCTACTCAACATGCTATCCATAAAGGTGTATTCTCAGCAATTGAAATCTCTATGCATTGTGCTGCACACAGAACATATGAGAGTTTCGTACACAGATCAAGACGAAAATAAGCGCTTTGCATTCACTTTTTTCTTTCTTCTTTTTCTGTATTGCTGCTGTAAGTTTGTGCTGCCTGTTGGCCTTGCTCATGTCAGGAAGTCACACCATTCGTTCTAGCCTTTGAAAACGTTACGCCTGACTCAGATACGTACAATCTTTGCTCCCTTCAGCTTAATGATATATAGAGCGAATGCTGCAAGAGCTACATCGAAAAGAATTATGGCACTCTAGCACTGCAAAAAAAAATAATAATCAGGTTCAGTAAAGCAAGTGCAGTGTACACACCGATATTTATATGGACTCCCACTGTATCAGCAAAAATATTTAATAAAAGGTACATTGCGAGTATGTAAGCGGCTAGTCACTCCTTACCATGCAGCAGCTAACCGTGAATGCCCTTTCCGGTATCTCAGAAAGTACCGTCAAGTTCGTGTGTTGGAACGCCAAGCCGAGAAAGGTAGGGTGAGTGGAGCATTTAAGAGAGCGCGGGCAAGTGTGGAACGAAGCAAGAAAAAAGGGAACGACTGAAGGAAAGGGCCGGATTGGGCACCAAGAGCAGGCGTAAAGCGGTAGATCAAGCCAGCTTTACACCGCATGTCATTTGCACGCGCAATGAGGAGCGATGCCTCGGCGCGCCGAGTACGCAAACCCACTGACGTGTGTGTGGCCTTTTGCCCGCCTGCAGAGAATAAATCCTGCTCGGGGCGCGAAATGCTGAAAAAGGAATAGACGAAGAAGCGTGAGAGATTGTTGACTCACATAGCTTATCCCCTCTGGCGTGTGACTGGTAAACGAAATGTGTTGAAACAAAAATGGTAAGAAAAGTCCAGGCGGTGTTGTGTCATCCCGTATTCAAGTTCGTAAATCACCACTCGGGTATCGACACAAGTAGGCTGAATGCATAAAGAAATTTGAAAAAGAAGAAAACACACATCCTTCCTTTCCCTCTTTCCAACCCCCTTGGTCCGTACAAAAGCCTCAGCTCAGTATAATAGCTAGAGGAATGTAACGCTCCGAGAAGCCTGGATCAGAAAAAGAGATGCGAGGTTCGGGAAAAGTGCTTAAGGTTGCAATACAAAGGAGCACTCCGGCGCCCTTTGGTTGCTTGAAAAGGACGCGCTACTTCTAGCGGCAAGCAGCAGTGGCCCCGACGTGTTCTCCGCCAACGCACGACGCTGCTTTTTCGTGGGTCGGTACCTCGGCGGAAATACCTGTGGGTACACTTAAAGGGCTATATGGGCGCCGAATGGACGTACCAGCACACGGGCTTATAGAACTCATGTAGGCTGAACGAAAATGTAGTGCCAGGGAGCGCACCTTTGTTCTATATAATAGAGAGAGAGAGAGAGAGAGAGAGGGGGGAATATAAGGAAGTCAGGGATGTTAACCAATCAGGAGACTGGTTGGCTACCATACGCTGGGGGCAGAAAGAAGGGAGAGAGAGACAGGGTATAGAGACGTGCACAGACAGTCATTGAGTCAAAGTCGCTTATGCAAACCAGACGTTCTGAGAAAGCACAAAAAGTGCTTTCACTGCCTTTTGAGCCGATGATCGGTCGGGACGGTGCTCTAGTAGTGTCTGTTCGCTTAGAGTACAGTCATCTAGTTTCCTCAATGTCTTTGTCTTTGTGCTTGAAATTTAGGACACTGGCACAATAAGTGGTCAATGTTCTCCTCTCATCCGCAAACATCACATGCAGGGCTATCAGCCATTCCAATTAGTGCTGAGTAAGCTTTCGTGAAGGCAACTCCAAGCCGCCACCCACACAGAAGAGAGGCTTCGCGTCGGTGCAGTACGGCCAGAGGGCTGCGTTGCAGTGAAGGGTTTAGCCTATGCAGTCTTGTGCGCCGTGCACGTGTGTCATTCCACTATGGTCTTCTGCGTTTGACGCCCGAGCTGCCTTATCCGCGTCATCATTTCCAGTGATGCCGCAATGACCTGGTATCCACTGAAAGAAGATACCATGCCCTTTTTCTCTTAAGTGATAGACAAGTTCCACGATTTCACACGTGGGCTGAATGTGAGTTCCATATCGCAGAAACGGCTGCACACATTGCAAGGCCGGCCTTGAAATGCAGAACACTGGACATTTTCTTGCACTTTCGGCATTTATGACATGAAGCGCGGCTCGGAGAGCCGCGAGCTCTACAGTAGTCGACGTAGTGACATGGGAAGTTTTAAACCGCTGGGTTATTCCGAATGTTGGTGTAACTACACCGCCACCGGAACTGGCTGATGTAGTTGATCCATCAGTATAGACGTGTGCGCAGTCACTATATTTCTCGTACAAGAGAACTAAAGTAAGTTGCTTGAGTGCTTATGATGGCAAGTCCGACTTTTGCTGAAGTCCTGAGATTGCAAGGTTTACTTGAGTGCTGCTCACACACCATGGATGAATCGAAAGTCTTGCCGCAGGTGCGTGACCTGAGAGAGGCACGGTGCGCGAAGACAGTTGCACTGAATGTCGTGTGGGGCCTTTCTATTGGGAAACTTGCTAGGTGGTGGGTAGTTGCGATTTCATTGAGGAAGCAATTGCAGTACGGGCATAGTTAGAATGAAACGAGCTACACAATTTTGAACAGCATCGATATTGTTAATTAAAGTACAAACAGCTGGATCCGATACTGCGGAGGCATATTCGAGCTTAGATCGAACTAGGGTTAGATACAAAGTGAGCTTAAGATGCTTTGGATCTTGGGAGAAGTTTCTGCACAGGTAACCCCAAGTATGATTACAATTGCTGGTGAGATGTTTTACACGAGCATGTCATAAAAAGCTATTTGTTAGGTAAAACCGAGATATTTGTACGAAGTGACGTCTTCAAGGGGTATCTAGTTAATTCTGTAGCAAAAGAGCAAAGGCTTGTTGGTACGGCAGGAACTTGTCATGCTTTTGCATTTAGTAGCATTTAAAATCATGAGCCAACTGTTTCACCAATAGAGTCAATAGCGTCAATAGCGTCAATGTCAAATTGCAAGAGCAGGTCATTACGAGGGTTAGTTATTTGACGATAAAGAACACAGTCATGGGCGTAAATCTTCATGGGTGAGGAAATACAGTCGGGGAGGTTATATATATATATATATATATATATATATATATATATATATATATATATATATATATATATATATATATATATATATATATATATATATATTAAAATCATGGCTCTCCGGAAGCTGTCGGTTCGTGATGAAGTCGGGAACGCATATATATTTCAGCGAAATGTCATTGGAATTAAGTCACGCATGTCGGACTTTCGACAGTTTGTGTTCATGAATAAGTGCCCCATTATCGTCATCTGCGAGCCCCTATCATTTCACATCAGACTGTACGGGTATGTGGGCTTCATTTACGCCATAGATGGAGAATACAACAGGATTACCGTTTTCATACAATGTGATCTTACGTATATTCATCGTGCAGTGCCACCTGAGCATGAGAACGAGTATCTGTTTGACAGTGAATAAAGGCAAGTGACTTAGTAGTTGGAGCCTACATATCGCCCTCAAGTCGGCTGGACTGCGAGCAGCTACGGCGGATCACGACAGCGACTCCGAAGCCTTGGGTGATGACTGGATATTTTAATGCCTCCCACCATCTCTGGGGAAGCTGTAAGATAAACTCGAGGGGAAGAAGATTAGTGTCTTTTGCCGCCGAACAAGAACTGTGCTTGTTAAATGATGGAAGCCCCACTTTTCTGCGTTGGACTTTACTGTAGCTGCCTGGACCTCACCTTTATTTCGCGTTCCTTCACCAGAAAGGTCAGGTGGTTTGCCGATATTGAAACGCGGGGAAGTGACCACGTACCCGCTTATCTCAGGATTGAATGGTTGATGGGCGCCAAGTTAGCCGGCAACACTCAATGTATCGAATGGCCGATGTTCAAATGAATTGTGAAAGACGGCTGCCATGATGGCTTGTCTCTGTCCTCTAGCCTAGAGGACACTATAAAAGGTGCCCTAGAAGCTGCCACGCATTCGCTCCCGGGAACGCCTACATGCACCGACTACGAGATTGAGTTGAGGAAGCTTTTCGTCGTCGTGCAAAGCGAAGATACAGGCGTACAAAATCTGTACATGACTTGAGGTCGGCCAGAATAACTCAACGGAAAATTCAGCGTCGCATGGACAAACGGGCATCGCCAAGATGGCTGTCGTTCTGCGAGTCTCTTTGGATCCGCGAAAAGCTTTGCCTAACATATGGAGAACTGTTCGTGGTCTCCGTGGAATCCCTCAGCAGTGCCACCCTCTCAAGCATTTGGCCCTTCCCCAACAATGCAGCGAGATTGACGTGGCTGAAAATTTCTGCAGGAGGATTGTTAGCGAAACTAGTTCTGCTGACCATTGACGCTCCACCACCCAGCAATTTGACCCGATCCCCGCATGGACAGTCCTTTCCGCATGGACGAACTCGAAGCGGCACTTGCCGTGTGCAAGCGTTCATCTTCACCAGGACCCGATGGTATAACCTACTGTGCCCAATGTAATCTTGGTGAAGAGGTTTGGAAAGTGCTCCTGCTCTTGTTCAACAGCTCCTGTCAGACAGGTACGGTTCCCCAGGAATGGAAGACCAGTCGCCTAATTCCTCTGCTCAAGCCTGGCAAGTCACCTGTAGACATTGCATCATCCCGACCTACTGCGCTTGCCAGTTGCACCGGAAAACTAATGGAGAGGAGGGTTCTAGCAAGGCTGAAATGGCACCTCGAACATTACCAGGTATATCCAAATGCAGTGGCCGGCTTCAGGTGTCGCCGTTCTTCTATAGACAACGTTATCGACTTGATGATGTACGCCGAACACCAGTAGTCCTGCAAAATATTAACTGCTGCCCGGTTTCTTGATGTTAAAGGAGCATACGATAACGTAACGCACGGAGCGATTTTCAACGCATTAGAGGCAGTAGGACTTGGCGGCAAGGTCTATCGCTGGATTAGTAGCTATCTACCTAAGAGATTCTTTTCCATAAATACCGAGGATGGCCCGACCTCCCAGCATTAGAGTAACCGTAGGGTGCCTCACGGTGGAGTGCTGAGCCCAACGCTCTTCAATCTAACATTAATTGGACTCGCCGAAATCCTGCCATGAACCGGTAGGCTGCCCATCTATGCCTGCGACATTCGTATTTGAACGTCGAGTGTGACGCGACTGCAGCTTCAAGTGCGGCTTCATAAGGTAGCCACATTAAAAGAAGATAAACTCCTAGATAAAACCTATGCATGCAATAATGGCACATAAGCTTTTTTAAAGCATACCGACTTGTTATTGGAGCAGCTCATTATATTCAACAGGTTCCTGCCTTTACTTGCTTTTCTTTTATTTAGCCATTTTACGTGCGCAGGTGGGTGCGTGCCCATTGTGGCCTAACCCTCTAAACTCGGCATGTGCCACTGTGACAAAAGCGGCACAGCATCTCTAAATGTTGTTTTATACGTGTCGTACTTCTTTGTGCGTACACCTGTCTTCACCGTCCTTCCCTCGACAAGCGTCCCACATCAGCTTCGTCCTCGTCACATCGCTGCGTTGGCGTCTCACCCTCTGCCTGACTAGGGGTCTGAATTTAGGAATAGCTTGTGAGAGGTGTTGGAGCGTAGGCTTGTACTACCTTCATTCTATACCTCTTGTAAGGTTTTATTACGACCACTGCTACCTTCTCATGAATGCTGTAAAACTCATCAATGTTGCCGGCTATGCCCTTGTGGATTAGTAATCCTACCCTGCACTGCTTCTAATCTGGGAGTCCTCCATAGCAGAGGACGTGGCCGTCTCTCAGCCCTGTATAAGCGTCACCAGTTCTTCTAACCTCATTAAGGCCAGTGATATCCCAAACAGTGTATGATAGTTCATCAAACAGTCCTGGTAAGCTAGCTTCACTACAGAGAGTCTGGGAGTTAAATGTTGCCAGGGTCAGTTTCCACTGGTGGCCTGTCCGGGTCCTGAGATTCTTAGCACCGTCTGCTGCGTTACAAGTCTGACCGCCGCCTTGGTCAGGTGCTCTGCAACTGCTGGGAACTGAGGGCCCTTGGTTGATCGAATGAGTCATTTGGGAGGTAGTGACTGAATACTGCACCAGGCAGGCCATTTTCACAATCAGTGCATTCTACCGGTGCTAACATACGGCGCAGAAACTTGGAGACTAACAAAGAAGCTCGAAAACAAGTTAAATACCGCGCAAGTAGCGATGGAATGGAGAATGCTAGGCGTGTTGTTAAGAGACATGAAGAGAGCGATACGGATCAGAGAGCAAACGGGGATAGCCGATAGCCGATGTAATGTGTAGTCTAGATAACCGACGGACTATTATGGTTACAGAATGGGTGCCGAGAGAGGGGAAGCGCAGTAGAGGTCGGCAAAAAACTAGGTGAGGTGATGAAATCAGGAAATTCGTAGGCGCTAGTTCGAATCGGTTGGAGCCGGACAAAGGTAATTCGATATCGCTGGGAGAGGCCTTCGTCCTGCACTGGGCATAAAATAGGCTGATGACATGTGCAATGTAGTACATAAACAAAACAAATTGGATGATAATGAAATTGTGACCTTTGTGGTGAATAAAAAAACACACTGCATGAGGTTGCACGCTGCGTATGATGAAAGTAAACACAGTCGCGCGCATTGATGTTAGTTGTGTAGGAGTTAATACATCATGGTAGTGTTTGCGTAGCGCACGAAAGTAGGAAAAGAAGGACAAAGACGAGTGAAGAGCACTCTTTGCTCGTCTCTGTTTTTTCCTTTCCTACTTTCCTGCGCTACGCAAACACCGCCGTAATGAACCATGACCAACTCGCCCAAGCCTCTACCCTAAGAGTTAATACAGAACTCTTGATTGAAGCTTTGCATTACAAGGATTCCAGCGCGTGCGTTAGGCCTGTATTTTTTTATCACTTACTCTTAGAGCTAACGTGTAACGCTATAGCATAGCAGGAAAGGCTGCACAAGAAAATTGAAATAATACTGTTTGCGTGTTGCACCACAGTACGGCAAAAGACATAAAGAAGTAAATAGAAAACCCAGTTTATGATTTATTAATAATAACGTTAAGAATGTTTCTTCTTTTGCTGTAAAATACATTAAAACGCAGTAGTAGAGCGTACTTTACCTCAGAGAGCGTACATTACGTCTATTTCTCCATTACAACCTACGTTTAACAGAACAAGACAAAACTATTTCTGAACTTTCACATACGTGACGAAGGGGTGCCTTGGAACATTCCTAATCACATATTCCTATGGGAAGGAAGGAATGAAAAAGTGGGGAAGAAAAGGTAGGGAGGTTTACCAGTTTAGCTCAACCGGTTTGCTACCGTACACATGGGAGCAGGATGGGGGGATGAAATATGGGAAGAAGAAAGAGAGAGAGAGCACACAGCACAGCATACACGTCATCAGTTACAGTCCGTCACTCTTGCGTGATACGTGACATCACTGTCACAATCACTTGTCCAGGCCCGCCTCTTTCAAAACCCGAAGTAGTCCCTTTGTCGCCTTCAGCTGCGATGTCTTCTGTCGGCGACATGTGAAAACCGTTTCAACTGACAATGGCGTTTTGTTAAGGTGCGCTAGAATGGACGCCAGGGACTGTCTCTGCATAGTATATTCAGAACAGCCGCATAAAATGTGTTCTAGCGTCTCCTCGCAAAGACAACTACGCGACCCTATACCAGCAAGGGCGTTCCTCAAGGCGGTGCTCTGCTATTCAACCTCGCCCTTGTTGGACTTGCTGAATACTTGCCAACTACAATCAAGATTTCCTATGGGAAGGATATGATTGGGAGTGGCTCATGCACTCATTCATTGTGTGGAGATCAAGATGGAATAGTTCTACATTTACCATACGTCGAATACAGATAACGAGCAGAGCGTAATAATTTTCCTTCATTTACCGCGTTTGCATGCGCTTTCACAAGGCTAAATGTTCTTAGAACGAGTGACGTCCGAGCTTCACTCGGCTCAACATTGAAGGTCAAAGCCCGTGTTTTGTCAAGAGTCTTTTTCTGAGTTGTTGACTTTATATTGGGCGTTTGGCATGACTCTAAATGTGGTTCATGATTGCGTTACGCTGAGTTTTACACCGGCAAAAATATGACGAAGAAGGGAAGCAGGGCGCGCACGGAATTCACTTCCTCGTAATCTTTTTGTCAGTGTAAAACTCAGCCCTACGTAATCATGAACGTGCACCATCACGCTCTTTTCATCGCTTTACATAATTTAAACCTAGTCCTCAGGCTGTTTAATGCGTACCGATTTGGACCCTACGATATGAATATAAGTGCCCATTACGTGTTTTGCCTCTTAACTCTACCGTCATCGTCGTCCATCTTGTTCCTCTTTTCCCCCAGTGCAGAGGAGCTGCCTAGAGGCCTGTAACTTAGGCAACTCAGCGAGTCTCCCTGGCTTTCTTATCATGAAAGGTTTCGTACTTCCTTTTGTTTTTCCTCCCGATTCTATCCATTTCTTACCACCTTTACAACCGAGCAGCTGACCCCGGTACGAGCGGTCGTACGGCTTCGTGTTACCAATCAAACAGGCCAAAAAGAATGATACAAAATAAATCGTTACGAAATACGCCCCTGGGGATGTATCTGTTTCTTCTATAGTGTCTATCTTGCACACTTGCTGGTATACATTGATTTGCCACCTCAAACCATACTAGCCAAATCAATATGTTTCCTGCTAAAAAGTAAACAATATAGACACATCGCAGCCAAGAACGCTTGTTTTTTTCTACACATCACTTTGAACAAAAAAGCGAAACCAGATGCTGGGGCATCATTACATTTTTTTTATCCCACGTAAGAGAGCACGCGTTTTTCGTTTGTTTGTTTGCGCAGCAAAACCAAAATGTGCGTCAGACTGCAGCCACCACAAATCAGCAGTGGTTCAGGCCACCACTGCTTAAACGCCTCCGGCCTTGCGCAGCTTGAACTTGATCCACGAATTGATGGACACGTTGTGACGCATTCGTATCAGTTTGTCAGTAAGCCGAGTCCTTGACAAACAGTGCAGCTACGCAGTGAATTAGATGGACTCCCGAGGCACACGCGACACTCCTGACCGTCTTGTCTAGGGGCGAGCTTGTGGCGCCTTCTTGTCTCCGGACAAGCAGATACGCGGGCAAAGAGGAAAACGATGGCACAATAAGAAAAGCAGGAGCAAATAAGGATATAGCGGTGCTTTAAAGCCTGAATTCGAAAGTCCTTTCTTTTTTTGGAGGATTCGGTGCAACGCTAAGTTATTGACCTCGTGTAGTCACGCTCCAATGGTTGTGTTTTCCGTGTCCTAACACTCGGATGATATGGTGATTTTCGTCGTCTCGAATTTTATTTATTTCCTTCCTTCGTTCGCCTCTTTCTTTTAATTCCTGATAATACCACAATCGAGACGTCGTGACTTGTAATCCTTGTCACGCCTTGGTGACTCCATTTGTTTTCTTCCTTGTTCATCTCTGAGAAAGCAGAGTTATCAAGTTGTCCTCCAGAGTGTAAAATTAACAAAGCACGTTACCGTCAGCTTCTATTAACAAAGCACGTTGTCCAGTGTTTGCACAATCCCTCTGCGTTCTGTGAAGGAGAAAAGTTTTATCCTTGTCATAGCTAAGACAGCGAAAAAAAAAAGAAAACAGTGGAGTTAATTTGCCTTTTCTTGGCGATGGTTATTAAAAATCAATCACCGAAGCGAAAGAGTATTTGCATTTCAACTACTGATATCAATGCAAGTAAATGAAAAGAAAGCCAGCCGGCCAGTGTTAACGAAGCTATTACTGTCATGATCAATGTTCTTATGCGACCTTTCTTTTTTTTCTTTTTTTGTCAGAACAGACCTCTGCCGATCGTTGCGGACGGTCGCCTGCTCAAAGCTTCGCCTGGTAAGTACGTCCCAAACATTTTATCCGATAAATACTACTATAGCGTCGAATGAATGTTCGATAACACTAGCACATTTCAGTATCATTATTTGAATATCAATGTGAGCATGCAGCAGCGGCGCCCTGGCTGCCCGCTGCTGGGTGACGTATGCGCCACAACGGCGCCACGAGTGGCGCGGCTTGGCGCTCGCTGCAGCCTCCCAGGCTCAGTTACGCACGCTCTGAAAGCGGGAATTCGTAGCGCCCCAATTCTGCGGGTATTTTTTTTTTCAGATACGAAACTTGATATGGCTTGCACGCAGATCTCGCTTTAATGTTCCCATTATGAGAGCCCGCTGAAATTTGAAGCTCAGAAGTAAATTAATGAAGTTTTGTTAATTAGTGACTAATTTCCACCTATCGACGCCATCATTCCACGCCATCACTGACGGCGTCAGGGATGGCTTGTCTCCGAAGAGAGCCACCTTTTTTTTTTCAAAACGGCTTTATTTAAATATTGCTTAAAGAGTTCGTAGAAAGATCCGGTATAGCTACAATTATATCCGCACAAGATACTCAGCATGCGAATAAACAGCCACGCCAAAATCAGGCGAGTAAGCAAAGAGAACTTCGGTTTAGAAATTAGCTTTTAGAATTTTACGGTTTTTTAAAGACATTTACTATATACTGGGTCATGAATGGTAATTGTATAAGAACGAGAACTATCTAAACCACTATCAGCACCGCAGGTAAAAATAAAAAACTTGGTTATGAATATGTTAGTGTTTTTCCACATAAATTAGTTTTACGGCAGTCAGTAGGCAATGAGGCAGCAAGGGTATGTGGGGAGTCCTCAAAGACGTTCGTATAAACTCGAGAGAAAGGTTCAACTGGCCTGCTCCCAGATTTTGTGCCGGACCCGTCAATATAGATCGATACACTAGAGGCGAACGGCTGCACATTGTGCTAAAAATAATGCGACCTTTTGACAAACACCAGGTAGCAGGGCAAACAGCAATTTACAGAGCCACACAGCATTTCCGCATGTCGTGCGCATCCCCTGAAAAGCCGACTAATTGAAAGAGATTGGTGAAATGTAAACGCGCACCTGAGCGAGCACAGACATCACGCTGCTTCATTTGCGTCCTTCCACGAGTAAATGTGAAAACTAAAGTAACTCGTACAAAACTGGTAAACAATGAATTCAGGCACAGACGGGCATGTTGCGCGTTGGAACCCGAGTGCCCACCCGGTGTACGGGCGCTATTGTAAAATAATAATAATAATGATAATAATGATGAAAAGAAGCAGCGAAAAGAAAGGATAACCCGACGCCAACAGGCACAGCTCCATTAAATTGGTGGTCCCCTTTTCCGCTCCTGGAAAGGCAAAAGCCTGCATCCAGCTCGAGAAATGAGCTCCCTATGCGCGTCCGAGACAAAAGGGCTGGAACGAAATGCATACACAAGTGCCAGCTGGGAGGCAGTGCGCGCACAGGCTACGCTAAGTACGAATAGAACAGTGCAGTTTCCAGGAATCTATAGCCAGCTACAGCTTATCAAAGCGCGAGCAAGTACGTGCAAAAGTAATTGAATGGTTTGAAAGTGGCCGATATATGGCTGACCTGATAAATGCCCTGGCTATAGCCTGCAATTTCTTTTTTTTTTCACGCAACAAATGTTAGCGATTCGGCTATTCATTTCTCTTGCCAGACTATTTCTGCGTCTGCCATTCCATTTCCGAACATGACGACACCGGTTTGTTTGGTGGCCGAAGCGGGTACAATTCAACAGTGCGCGAGTATAAAAAAGCACCCACGTATTGCGATTTAGGTACATCACCTTGCGATGTTCAAAGGGCCCCTCACCATGTCTTGCCGTCTTGAGCGGACAAGCGCCGCGCATAAAGTGCACACTTACGATACTGTCTGCTAAGTATAGCATCCCTACGCACCACGGAAAGCACTTAAATTTCAATCCAAACACCATTCGCCCTTACAAAAAACTTTAATTATGGGGTGTAAGCGCCAAAACCATTATCTGATTATGAGGCAGGCCGTAGTGGAGGACTTGGGAAATTTAGAACAACTGGGGTTCTTTAACGTGTCCCCATCACCCCCATCGAAATGCGGCCGCCGTGGCTGAGATTCAATCCCGCGACCTCGGGCTCGGCAGCCCGACACCTTAGCCACTAAGTAACCACGGCGGATAACCGCTTGCCCGTCTCGCTGGCGCCGCCCTCCAAGCTTGAGTGTCGACGTCAATTGCACAAGTGCTCCTACGTACATGGCCCTGCTGTGATGTCACTCCTAGTGACATGTGACCTCGAGAATTATTCGAGACGACGTCAGTTATTTGTTTGCTATGTTGCTTTAATAGACGAATGAAAGTATAGAGAAAATAATAAAATATACAAACCGAATGCCTGCGTGTTTCTGTTTTACTTCGTATCGTAGCAAGAGAGATGTACTTCCTTTTCGTCCGCTTGTTCCCACGTCGTGCTGTGGCGGCGCAGAGAATTAAACTATGTAATTTTCTACCGTCTTCCAGCGCCGCGATCATGCTCTTTCATCGTCTCGCGCCTACCTCAGTGCTCGTGATTGTGGCACTGACTTATACCGCTAATCAGGTGTTCTCGTGGAGAGCTCGCGAAATCGTCCGTGTGCAAAACGAGACAAACGCAAGAGCTCGCCGCCAAACCGTCATTCAGCAAAAATGCGAGAGAGATAAAGGAACGAGGTGGGTCGTGACGTATGCGTCCCACGATCCTCTGTCTTCGGTATGGTAGAACGCAGAGAAGGAATTTTGCTTGCGGAGGCTAGAACGGGAAAGTGGAGAGAGTTTCTATCTTGGAGGTGACGCTCGCCTCCTGAAATATCATGGGTTCGCGGCACTTCAAGTGGTTCTATAGTGTTATAAATAAGTTAATTTGAAAAATTCTTGTGTTGGAACACTCCTTAGAGGACAAGTGACAACTTCCACCATATAACGAAAATTTTCTATGTTGTCGGGTAAGAGTATTTAAAAAAAAAAATCCGGGGCACATCCCTATACGACGTCCCTCACAGCACTGGTGCTGCTCCGGTGCGTAAATCACTGTAAATTACTATTTTTTTTTTGCTTTCTTGTGCAGACTTGGGATGCACGAAAAAAAACTTTGATGGGTGCCTGACGGGTCCATGCCACTCGGACAGCAATAACTTCCTACAACAATACAAATAGGGGCGCAAAGTACACGGATATGACAAGTATACCAGATATTTAGAATCTTCCGGATGAGTCTGATTCAGCCCCTCAGTTAGCCAACACCGAGTATAGCTTTCACAACACTGAACACTTTTAGTGAGCCGAAGTATGCGAAAGAGTTGGCGTCGTTCATCCCGCGATGTGCTTTGACACCGAGTCCTCGGGCCTTCCAGTAGAACGGACACCGCGCAAAGCAGCCACCCGCTCCACGCTCTTCCTCGCCGGAGCCGGGATAACCGAGAGCTCAGGCAAGCGCTTTTTTTGCGGAGAAGAAGCGAAAAGCTCACTGGCGATGTAAACGAGCGCTCTCGTGGCACGACGGAACGCAAATGAGCTCGACGCAACCGCGTTTTCCGGCGAGTAGCACGCACCGATGAGCAACAACCCTCGAAGCGTGGAAGCCTTTTCAAAACACGAGCACAGAGAAGGCGCGACGATACACGCGCATATCATCGGGTTAAACTTGTGCTAGTGCCTACTGCAGTGGCTGATGGGGGATGAGGGTTTAGGTTTTGGGAGAACTATGGGTTTATGCGCCATAAACAAGAGCTCGCTTGGAACCTTTGATTTAGTGCAATAATAGTCTGCAAGCAAACTTGGCGTCTAAATTTGTCATTTTACACAACATGCGCGGAGCCTTCCGCATAAGCGCAATAAAGGGAACTAATGATATTATGTCAATATCGTTCTAGCGATACTTTCCTTTCGACCATGCTTAACTGCTTCAGGAAATTATTTGAACTGCTAGTGCCTTTTTCATTCTATGTTGTTTCCTTTCACCCGTCGTGGTTGCTCAGTGGCTATGGTGTTGGGCTGCTGAGCTCGCGGTCGCGGGATCGAATCCCGGCCACGGCGGCCGCATTTCGATGGGGGCGAAATGCGAAAACACCCGTGTACTTGGATTTAGATGCACGTTAAAGAACCCCAGGTGGTCGAAATTTCCGTAGTCCTCCACTACGGCGTGCCTCATAATCAGGAAATGGTTTTGGCATGTAAACCCCATAATTTAATTTTTATTTTTTTTGTTTCCTTTCACACTGGTGAAAGTGTGAAGCACAGACACCATGTATATCATCAGTGTACAATCGAAACGCGCTTCTGGCTGACCTTATTTCCTTCTATTCTCTCATTTTCCTCCCCTTCAAACAATTCCGCCTCTGCAGCTATCAACTTGCAGTAACAAAACCGAACGTCCAATCCAGGTCATTCTCATGAAAATCCGCTTTTCATTCGACGGAGGAGAACAATTTGTCATTGAACTAACGGTTATTCCTCAAACTGGAGGTTGTTCATTCCTCTCAAACGCTTGACGGTGTTCTTTCACATTCGGTGCCCAAGCATGCTATCTCCGTGCTCGCTATCACATCATGTCCATGCCACGCTCTAAGGATGGCAGGGAATGTCCAGCGAGGCGATTATGTTCAGCTCTAACAGGGCAGCGTGTGGGAACTCCTGACGGTCATGATGCCCAAGGGCGTTCGTTTCCTGCGCACTATACTATGCATATAAAGGAAGGGCTCAAACGAACCTTAAAAAAAAAAAAACGAATCGTTTCCTAATGTAAGGTTCAACTATATGACCAGAGATTATTTACACGAAGTTTTTTTTTTTTACCACACACTTAGACCGCCGAAAACCTTGCCTAGCTCAAGGGCGTCAGTTCCCATGCCTTTGACAGTGAACACCATCAGAGGTGTTTAGTGTCACATTTCACGGCGTTCTGCGTCTCCCGCCATGAGGAGAGGCCCATTACGTAATGGAAAGTTCAGGATTCTTGCAAGATACTCACGAAGCTTGCTGACGGATTCCCGCGCATGACATTTCGAGGCAGGTGGCGTTTTCTGAAGTTTGTGGCGGGTTGCATAGCTGAGCGCGAAACGTGTTTTCGGAGGCAAAGCTTTGAAGAAACTTGCGAGAGGAGCCGGTTATATTAAAAAAAAAAAAGGCCCGGAAGGAACGGTGTCGAGCGCCAGGAAACCTGCGCGAGCTCGGCGCATAACGCGGAACCCCTCTCTCCTTCCCACGTAGCCTCCTGTAGCCGATCGTTTCTAAGTCTTCTTGACGCCAACTCGCGGGAGCCTTTCGCTCCACGGAGACGACCGCCATCGGTGCTTGCTTCCTTCTCTGCGTTTAAAGCGATCTATCATTGAGAAAGTGAGGGCGATCGAATACACTGCTGCGAAAAACGATGTGCCATATTTATTTATTTATCTATTTATTTATTTATTTACCCCCAAGGAAGGAAGTATTTTAATGAATGGAAAATGTAGAGAGGTCGGCCGGATAATGGAGCATCTGGCCTGCTACTCTACGTAAGGGAAGGGGAAGAGGGGAAGAAAAAGGGTCACAATGGGGGATGATAATGAGAGGAACGAGGTGAATGACACATTACACAACTGGTATCACAGGCGTGAGTCCAGGCCCGTGTCACCTAGGAAACGTGAAAGTGCACGCATTGTCTCTGTCGTCTGCCAACTCTGTGGCCACGCGCCTAGCAAGAGGTCCTCCGACAGTGGTCCATTGTGTAAATGTCTCAATGTATCTGCCAATGTCAGTCTTCCTCGCGCATACTCAGGGCACACTACGAACACATGTTCTATATTCTCTACAGCGCCACACACTGAACAGTCCGGGGAGTCTGTCCGTCCAATAATGTGCAAATATTTGCGCGTGAAGGCGACGCCTAATCGCACTCTGTGTATCAGGCATGTATGAGGGCGTGGAATTCCACGCAGAATAGGAAATTTCATATCGGGATCCAGGCTTTTAAGGCGGACGTGACGAGCGTCTGGCTGGGCCCAGTATCTCCTCGTCGCACTCCTCATTAATTCCGACAGGAGGCATGTGACGTCCGGTCTGGAGAATGGCACTACAGTTCGCAGGCCATTGCTGAGGGCGTGCCTTGCTGCAGCATCAGCCATCTCATTACCGTTGAGCCCACATTGTCCCGGGATCCATTGGAACACTATACGGGGGTGTTTTCCTTGAGCGTATGAAAGTAGCTCGGTGATCTGCAGGGCCAGAACCTGATGTGCGGTGTGGCGCAGGAAGCATCCCAAAATTTGCAGCGCGGGTTTTGAGTCCGTGAAAATGCACCACTCTTGAGGTCTTTCCCCGCAGATGTGGCGAATCGCTTCCCGAATAGCCACAAGCTCTGCAGCGGTTGATGTTGAATTATGGTCTAGTATGAAACCTCGAGTCATCTGTTGGGCTGGTGTCACCACAGCTGCTGTCGATGCCTTAGGTGACACGGAGCCGTCTGTGTACACATGAACATATGTCTGGTATTCTGACCAGATGTACGCGAGAGCAAGTTGTTGTAGTCCACTGACAGGAACCAATGATTTCTTTACTATGCCGGGGACATGTACGCATACGGAAGGTTGAACCATCACCCATGGCGGTTTGACGGGGTGATATGGAAGGGCATAGCCTGATTTACCCCCAAAATTTTACAGCATTGTATACGGTATAGGGGCAAAGCAACAAATGCAAAACAGCGCATCAAAAACACAAAACATAGAGAGGACATGTTAGTCACTTTTAGGAATTATTATTAATATTATTAGTTTTGAACACATATACACAGGTAACAGGAAAGGGAAAGCGAGGAGCAGCCTCGCAACTGCCACCGGAAGGGGCACAACGCCTGCCTACTCTTCTTGGGAGGCGAGACTCTCCGAACTGGACCTGGGAAGCCAACTGGCGACCCTCGACCAGGCCCGGCGAGCCGCGATCGCCAGTGGAGCCCTGTCAGAGGGAACCACCCAGGAATAAACCGCGCAACGGTTTCTGCAATAATAAAGTTTCTCCTCCTCCTCTGAAAGGAGGAATCTGTCAGGGTTAGTAATACAGGTGGTGTGGGTGGCCAGGTGATTGCAGTCACGGCAAGTTTTTGGTAGGCAATAATGGGAATATTTTACAGTGTTTCTTTGTGGAATATAGAATTTATAACGATGTATAAGGAGAGGTAATATGAAAGACGCCGGTCGTATCCAGCGCAAATTAAGCATGCGATTGTGATATTAGATTTTTTTTGCGAAAGGCAGAGGTGAGACAATTTTCTGCGCATTGCCAGGGAAGGAAGGCTAAGCTTAGTTTTCATGATAGTTACACCAGATGTTCGACGATAGTTGGACAATATGAAGCGTGCCAAGCGATTCTGAACGACTTCAAGCTTTTGAAAGGTGTTAGCTGGCCGTGGTCCCATATGGTTGAAGTGGTTATGGTTATGGTGGTCTAGTACAAGACCACCATAAGTGACAAATAACTATTTCTTTACTAACAATGACGCAACGCAAAAGTTCAGTTTTATGTAACAGAGCATGCGATTGAATTTGTATGCTACGTAGAAGATGTGTACGGACCATAAGAAGAGGTAATAATGTGTACACCAAGATACTTGTAAGGCAGAATAGATTCAAGTGGTATTAAGCTTAAAGAATATTTGTAGTTAGGGAAAGATGTGTTATGATGGGAACGTTCAATTGCTTTATACTTAGAACTTGCTGAGGACTCAGAGGGGAACTTCATGGAATCACTGAATATTCAAGCAACGAGGCCTCAGAGAATGAAGACAGGACTGGTGTACTCACTGGATTGTTTTGTTTTGTGCCGCGCAGACAAAACTACAAAAAAGAGACTATTTATTATAACTACATATGTCTGCTTGGCGTCGTGCGTCTTTGGACGTTACTAACCGTACACTTACAGTGACACAATGGAAGCAAAGTAAAGGCAAGAAATCAAAATTATTTCGAATGAAAAGACATCTTGGCTTTAACGTAGTTTGTTTTTATGCCTTCAGGAATAATTACGAACAGAATACGAGCACCAGTAAGAATCTTCCAAGTGATCTCAACTATAATTGCGATACACAAGGTAGGTAGCCAAGAAAAAAATAATAAATTCGTATGCCATTCGGAGTGGGGAAATGAACGAAGGAGAAATATTTGCAGGAGTCCAAATATCGTCGAGAGGCGGGATTAAAGAGTTGAAAATTAGTCGATGTATTCCAGTCGTAAATTCACTGGAGCATGCAACACCTCAAGCTGACAAAACGCAACGCGCTTTGACATCGCTAGCTTTCGGACCATCACGTCCATGTTTTAACAAGGCATAATTGGGCAGTAGGTCACTGTGCTATGGTGCGGGCAATAATGTAGACAGTAAGCGCCAGTTCGTGGGTGCACCGAAAGTAGTAAATGATAGCCACTGCTCAGAGAAGAAAAGTAGCAAAATGCTTGAAGTAAGCCTGAGTTCCGAAACCCTTCCGAATATTTCTCGAAGTTTCTCGAACAATGAACCTGCAAGCTAATCTGGAATACAAAAAAAAAGAAAAATCTTCTTACCAACTGCAATTGGTTATTACGAGTGCCAACGAGTAGCTGGTTGGCTGATGGAGCAGCAAATTCCATTACACAAATAACAGTAATAATGAGTGAAAAATTTCTTTGGGAGCACATAACAAAGCGCAAAGCAGACGGCAAAGCTATGCGTAAATATGAACCATGAAAAAATGAAAGACTTATAAGTAAGCAGAAAAATTTAGATATTAGCATCTTTTGTGAAATACGCATTAATGTCGTCCTGAAGATTTTTTTAGTCATCATAAGTTCCCCCCTGAACAAGTTGTCATTGAAAGAACAGTACTAAACAAAAAAAGAAAAAAAAAACAAGATTAGATTTGTTGAAGATACAGCAAGGCCTAATTTAAACACATCTTGGCAAGGAACTGAGCTTCAATCTTAGCGTCGAAGAACGGGCGAAAATTTTTAATTTACGAGCGTTGTGAGATGATCATTTCGACGGCGCCGGGGTGATGCCATACTCGGGGACACCCAGGTTGCCCAGCGGTGAGCGACCTGGGCTAGCTTTCTTTCGCAGTATTACTTCTGGAATGAGGGTCGGCTCCATTGCTGCCTCAGAAATGCATACCACGGTGTGAGCGCCGACGAATGAAAGAATTTTCCAGGGATTTGTGGAAGCCGCGCCGCCATCCGTTGGCGAGCATGCGCGAGATCGACACAGTTGTGGTGCACGGAGGGGGGAGACGGTCGCGCCATGGCGCTGCCTTGTTTGTGTAAGAACGGCGCGTTGAAGGTGTCGCACAAAAGGCGCGCCGCTCCACTTCGTGCTTGCCTATTTCTTTATGGCGACACGTTGAAAGCGAACAAAGCGGGTGCCTGGATGAGGGAGGTGCACAGCCGGCGAGGGGAAGTGCTAGCACGAGGCTGACATTGTGCCACCCCTCGCGTGGCTTTCCCCGGGTGATCCCAGTTCAGTCTCGACAATGGGGACACTGTGCACGCGCCGGTAATAGGCACGGCTGGCCGAGGGGGAGTTGAGAAGTAAAAACGAAACAGTATCGGGAAATTTGATCCGCCCATTTCCGTTTGCTTGCCACGAGAATGATCATGCCGTAATGTAGAAACGGCAAAGCCCACACACGCAGATAGAAGGTTTGTGGAGAAGGAGAGTTGAAAGGGCGCCGGCTCCTTTCTTTTTTTTTTTGTTGCTGGATAGTCTGTAGACATGAAACGGAAGGTCTTCGTAGGCCCACGGACATAAAGCAACGGGCACCTATTGTGTTTTCGGCTTTAAAACGATTGTGCACCTGAAACGGCAAGATGGGCTCTATTCTTTGGGCCTTTGTACGTCCACCATTTCTTCTATCATTTTCACAATGCCCCCCATTTTATTTGTGGGGGCCACTGAACTCGTGGTGAGGCGAGAAGATTCTCTGAGCAATGCTCTGCTTGCTTAAACGCGGTTCTGTGGCTCGACCACCCACTGACGGAGTCTAAAAAAAGGGGCAGCAAGTGTTTCACAGAGCTCATATGCAGGGCGGAAAAGACAGCAAGAGCACAATTTCTGTGCGTTAATCTCATATGTTACGCTATTGACTCGGTCATATATGTGCATTAGCATTACAGCCACTAGGATGTGACTTATAAGCTGTCGCATCCCTGAGGAAATCTTCATCACTGCCACAACAAAGTTCTTTATTCAAGAACAGAGTTTTCCGGTGCGATTTAATGCCATGACCACATGATTTATTGGAATTCAATAGAAATGTGGCTAATGTAGGAATTATTGCAAGTCACTATTTGTGTTTTCCACTCATAATATCGCGTTTTTTATTCACTATGCTATAGATTCGCAACATAAAACAGCTATCTTGATCGGAGAGTGTGCGTTTTGAAGTGTGTCTTTTTGTGCAAAAGGAACATGCAAAAAGAAAGTAGCAGGAAATGTCATCTGCTGGAACATACAAATAGGCTGAAAAGCGAGGTCCTGGGAAATCCTTCCTTCATTTTGCCATTTATTTCTACAAATGCGCGTGCGATTGCACCCTCACGCAAGGCGCCATTCTTGCGTCCCGAGTTTGTGGGTTTGCTCTCATCATTCGACACATGTGCACTAAAAGCGTGGCAGATTATTGGTCGCAACATTTGTCTCCAATTAACCTGACAGTTTGCTTTCTCCTTGAGTGCTTCAATGAGATGTTATTTCGTTAAACTATTTTTACAGAAGGCAAAAACACTCTTTGCGGTGATCAACAGGACAGAACAGCTAAGTAAGTCACTTTTGTCACCGTCTTCTTCAGGTATACTAAGGAGCCGCGCTATCTGCTTCAGGTAGCGTTAAAGTTGGAGCTGCGTGTTTGTGCACGTATACTGTCAACTTTGTTTTCCTTTTCATCTTTCAGTCCCCTTTTCCCGTTACCTCAATGCAGGCTAATCAATTAGGCCGCAGCCTGGTTCACCTCTGCTTTTCTCTTACCACTTCTCTTTCTCAATCGCCTGCCCCTTATCATATCTCTGTCGATAACTGCAACCAATTAGGAACACAATGGTAGCCTTGTATTGCGTCTAGAATTTGCCATCGATGGGGAAAAACGCTTAAGGACAGACAACCTGCTGGGGGATGCTCAAATAAACCTTAAGATCGGACTGATGTGATTCTTGAAGCAGTCGGTAAACTATCATGAAGGGAAGAGTATTGGGAAGCTCACAGAAAAATGAGAAAAATACAGCCTTCCGCACAAGAAGAGATAACAAATAAGTAATAATTGTTGGTTTTTGCAGCGTTGTTCATCGGCACAAGCGCTCCCTCCCGGCTGGACTATACCCGTCTGATCGCTCGGGTCAATAGAGACCGGAACTTCTTGGCTCGGGATTAGCATGGACGGCGGTAGGGGACAACTCGGGAAAATACGACGAGGCAATGGAAGGATCGTAAAATGCCGGTCTCGTCGCCCCGGTACTTTTTACTGCCCGCCGATGTGCTGCGGTCGACAAGGCGTGGTCCCACTTCCGCGGTCACGCTTCCATCGCCGTGTTTTATTTTTCGGATTTTTCTTGCTTTCTCTTTCGTTATCTTTATTTTAGTTTTAGTTTTCCCTTTTTTTCATCGCCGTTGTCCCTCCACATTTGTTGTTGCCTAAAGCTGTGCAGCATACTATAAGGCTGATATTGAATGCTGGAGCTCTGAATTTGCCAGACTGTTGGAAGTTTGCAACGCTTTGGGAAACAGGAGAACAGAGGTGCTCGATCTTTCGTCAGACACAACTACACAAAGTTAACAGACAATGAAGCTAAGAAACATATAGGGACAATAATATGTGGTTTTAAATGAAATGTAGAAATGGCCGGTGCACGTGCATTTGCCAAAACTGATGGCCACAGATGTATGAAAGATACACATAGAAATGGTTCCCCGAAGGTATTTTCTTTATTATGACTTTATGTGTGATTATCCCCTGCCTCTTTCTTCATATTTACACCTATTTACACCTATTTACTTTGTTTTGCCGAAGCGCTTCCGCATACATCAGAACATTAAGGAAGCGAAAACTGATCACAGATGAAGAAGGCGCGCGCGCACACACATACAGACACACACCCACACACACAGACACGCGCTAGCACAGGTGTCTGTGTGTACATATATGTGCCTTTTTCGTCTATAGGTCGTTCGCGCTTCATTAACCTTCTTAGGGATTACCAGCACGCTCAAACTGTCACTGTGGTGAGCCGTGTACACTCCTATGATGCCATATTTTTTTTTTCATTTGACCTAGGCGGTAGTCGTCTGGAGTTGTTATGGGTTCCGTCTCGTTTTCACATGAATGACCGGGCGACATAAAACTCAGAAAATCACTTGAGAAAATATGCCAATGAACCTCACGTAATGCATCATTTTTGAAAACCTAACCTGTCTCCTCTCTCAATGTCGTGAACGCAGCAATATTTTGTATTCTCTCTCTGGCTATGTAATGTCATTTAACTGCAGCAGAATTTTAGTTCAGCAGAGCAGAGTTTGCCTTCTTTTACTGAACCCACTTCAGGCATTTCTCGATGCGAGTGAGTCAGCACCTGTGCAGGATAATGTGTGTGTGTGTGTGTGTGTGTGTGTGTGTGTATGTGGGAGAGCGAGAGAGAGAGAATGCAAAGGTAGGATAGGCAGAGCAATCAACCACCCAAGCGCCCGGTTTGCTACACTACATTGGCAGTACGAAAAAAGGGGAATGGAAAGAGGGAAAGCGCGCATCGCCTCTCTCTCTTTCTCTCTATCCTCTGCGGAATTTAGAATACGTTAAATAGGAATGTTTTGAACTTGCAATTTGTGTTGTTCTTTATCACTGAATTCATCACCCTCAGAGCTCATTGTGAGACAAAAAATGGCATCGGCACACGTCGCCAAGCGGTCAGGTTTTAGTGTAACAAGGAGCATTGAATATATTGTGAGACGCCGCACCATACGCTTCGGGCTATTTTCGTTGTTCCTGAATCGACTGAAGCCAATCGTTCACTGGACTGCAATGACTATCAATGGAATACAGTTATTATTATATACAGTCCTAAGAAGTTAGTTGAATCGAACCAGAGTCACTTCGGTACCAACCGAATGAAAAACGTCAATGTGCAAAATTTGCGTGGCGTAACTTGTTTGAAACAAGCTTTGACTTTTATCATTCCTTTTCAGTGCTACGTAAATCAAAAGCTGACGTGATTGCTTTAACGGAAAGTTCATTGTGATACTTATTTTTCGTAGATCATAGTAATTTCCACCTGAATGGGCTAAGTCAAACTCTGAAAGTGGTAGTTTGGGCAACTTGGTTATGCTTTGCGAAATTATTTTCTCACCACAAGACGTGGGTAAAACTGAGGGGGTACAGGACACACGTGTGTGGTACGTGTGTTCTGCACCCCCTCTGTTTCGGTTGCCTCTTCCAGCGCCAAAAGCATTTCTCAAGCTGTGAGCTTGAAAATTTATTTGAAATAAAAAACAAAGCAGTTCAGAAGCCTGGAAATGGATTTTACATGCTGCGGGTTTATTAGTGCTAGCCAGTCGCTAGGGACATCCAAACGAATACACTTAACTTGTCCGATTAACCTCGGCGGACCCAGACTATGATTCGTTTAGAGTCTACTGCGAATAACAGCATAAGAATTCGTATAAGGTCATTTGGTAGACGAACACAATTCGTGATCATCAGATACTGATATAATGAAAAGGAAAAAAATGTCGTTGCATTCGTATTTTATGCCAGCAGTCAAATGTGATGCGCAATGAGTAAGCCGACAAAGAATGGTGAAATCGAACTGAAGACCACGGTGCACCTTTTGGCATACGTTGATAGATACTAGGACGACAGCGTTACTTAGAGAGAGAAGACAATAGGGTAATACTTTAAAGGTATATTGTAGATGAGCTTAAAGGCAAGAAATACTGATGGACAGTTCCCGATATGTCGCCGGGAGATAAATGTTGAAACTTGGTGAATTAGGAAACAGAATAGATACGAAGAGAAAATAACACCGGAGAACGCAGGAAGGTCGGGTGGCACTAGGGAGTTATTCGGTAAAGCGTAGGCATCGTTGTCGTAGTGCAGGCGGTATCATTTCACTAGAACTATACACGGTGATATGAAAAGACGCAGCAAGCTTCATTTTGCTTACCACGATGATTTCGGTGATGCGTAGCTAGTGGTGTGTAATGATGTGTAATTTAAGTACAGCATGTGCTTACGTGCCTACGTATCTGGACGACAATGAATACTGCACGCACGGGAGCTTACATGTGAACAGAGCAGGACTGCAGGCAGTCTCTCAAACGGGTGCGCTTCCAAAACTACACTAGTGCTCAAATTGTTTTCTGCGCCCGAGAACGATAGCATTATGACACCAGAATTTTCGTCTCATAAAAGGCTGTAGGGTCTCAACGATTGAAATGCGGTCAAGAGAGGTAGATGTTCGACGTCATATTGAAGAGGACAGGTCTCCTGAAGCCACTGGAATCACCCCGAGGCGAACTATCGATTCTTTATCTGTCGCTACATACCTGATAACTCGTATTCAGGCTTGCAGCGTGTACTTAATAAGCACCCATACAGAAAAGCAGGTAGGCTGTATGAGCGCTGGTGTCCTGATAAGTTCTGTTAAGTAACTGATAAGCTCGGGTGTGTGAGTTTAAATTGCGTATGATGATGGCTTAACACCATGTCGACTGCGATGTCAGGTGGCAACACCTTAAGTTTTCCAGCGTGCAGTATCTGTTCTTCGGTACAGTGATCCTGAGCACGCCACCGCACTGTACCCGAGTCGGAATCTGTAAGCAAGTCTACTCTTCAAAACTGCAATCACGCAACGAGCTTCTACAAAATGAAACTGCTTGCCACGTTTTCTTTGTATCTTAATAAAAATGCTAAATATTTTCTGAAAATTTATAAATGAATCGAATACTTTCGGTCTCTTGTTAAGCATCCTCATCAGCCAACAGCCGGAACTAGACGTCGTTCTTTCTCGTTGACGTTTGATTTAATGAATGGCTGTAATGAGTAAATACAAGTATAATTCATTTCACGTTATATACGCAGTTGATTGAGGAAGCGTGCAAAATGTTTAAATATGCGACAATAAGACAATAAACTACACGACAATATGACAATAAGCTACAGCAAAGCAGTCAGCTCAACACAGGAGCAAGGCCTGATTTAGCTGCATGCCGTATATGACAGTTGTCAATACTTTGGTAAGAGCAAAGGGTATATACCGCAGCATTCGTTGCTGACAAGGCAACGATTTGATTTCTTTGTCCTGGGATTTTTATTTTATCACGGTCTGCTATCCCTACACGTAGTTGTTGCTATCCCCCCCAGTATTGTTCTAGTACATTAATCAAAATTGATTTTCCTAGCTCGCGAAAGCGGTTTTCCTAAAATGCTATAGACCAAGTAATTTTGCGCATTCCCCACCGTGAGTGCTGTTTCATTATTTTTTTCTAATGTCGCTTACTGCCCAGAGTACGGGCTGCCTCTTCAGGTAACTACACAAAATACCAAGCGATTAATTAGAATATTACGATGACATGGCACAGGGCGTAAAGTTGAGCAAATGTTAACGCGTTGCTCGGCAGAGGCGATGTGGAGAGCGCTCGAGCTGTGGGCGCCCGTGGTTGCCATGACGACAGCCTGAGCGGTCTGAGAGCCCATATGGGCCGGTACGCATACAAACACGCGCCGTTCCCCGAGAAACATTCTTTCAGAAAGCGCGCAATCGAAGTAAGCTCGAACGCACAAAGGCGACGGAAAGAACAAATGAGTGCGAAACAGCTAGGACGCCCCCCCCCCCCCCCCCACACCTAATAGAAATAAAAGAAATCGACAGACGCTGCAAAGAAAAGCCCAAGAAGCAAACCGTTGAGTACGGCAAATAGCACCAAAATAGTGAAAGTTGAAATGAGAGCATCAATAGAAAGAGAGTGGGAGGGAACAAAAAATAAGCGAGCTCGAAAGGCGCTAGGGTTTTGCAAATTTGATGTCAGAGGCGATGAGATGGCGCTGCTTTCGCCTTTGTTGTGAGAACGCGCGTCCGCGCGCTGTGTACCGCCTCCTGCAGCGCTGCATGTGATGGTGCGTCTTGCTTGCATGTGTGATGGCCGTTCGAGCGTGTTTCCTAATGAAATGCGTTTCGAGAGTGCGTGCGCTAGAGAGAAAAGAGAGAAAGGGGAAAATGAGAGTTGGGTTTTATGCAGCCTTGTTTCCGCTGCGCCTTAAAGCGTCAGCTGGCGATATTTTGTTGTGTGGCTTTGCTAATGGCCCACATGACGTGCGTTTGCTTGTCTTGGGCGGGAAAGGGTGCGGAGACGTCAACACAACGGGTTATTTTTGCATATGGAAACACGCTGGTTGGAAGGTGGTTATAAGTTTATGAGCAGAAACGTGGCCGCGCGCTTTTTTCTTCGGAAACGCCATGAGTAATGTAATGGTCACGTGACCAACTTGTTGCATGTGGCGCTGTGTCGATCACCGTGCGAGGGAAAGAAACTTAACAATTTAATAACCGAAGCAAGCAAGTCTGCGTACTTGCACAATCCGTATAGAGAACTACGCTGTATTTATCTTCAATTGCATAATAATGTGCCCTCCTTCGCGTTTTTCTGCACTTAAAGTTAAAGAAAAATATTGGGACCGTTGAGGGCACGCACGTAGAACACACGAGGTCTCTTGTTTGTGTTAGCGGGAGAGAGGGGAAATTTATTTTAGGAAAGTGGAGTGTTACAACTGCGACAAAAGTAGCACAATATTGCCATGGCCATCATTCACAAAAACGCTATGTCGATGACAACGTGAGTGGAAGCTTTCGGAGCTAGAAACCCGTAGCGAACCCTGTCATCGCCAGAACAGTTTATAACGGAGTGCGTGGGACTTCCAAATTCGTTTTTTATCCAGGTCATTTAGATAGGCATTCGGCCAGGACAAGCGGAATCCTTCACTGTACTGTTGATTTCGTTGTAGTGGCGTTTGTTTAGAGGTGTTCGACTCTGCAACGAACCATTAATGACTCAACTCAGTGTCGTTCAAGATAACATGAGACGCTGTGAGAACCGCCGCGCTCGAGTTACAGAGAGTAACCGTGCATTTATTGGGTGCTGGCGCTCTCATATCAGCAACCCGGCTGCCAGGTTTGCACTGCATGGTTGCCAATATTGAGGACCCTGGTTGCCAGGTCCAATACATATTTCCTGAAAACATTTTCTCTCATGGTTTTTACTACAATTGTATAACAGAGGTTCTGGTTTTGCAACTGATTTCGTAGTAAAAACACAGAGAAAATGCCAAATGAGCAATGGCTAAATGGCATTGCTCATTTAGAAGGTACAATATTTTTAGCTGCTAGCGCATGCTGCTATTTTCCTTTTTCTCTCACACTTTATACATGACGCTTCTGTTCGAGAAAACAGCAAGATTTATAGAAATACACTTCTGTCAGAATACTGCTGTCTAGCTCACTTAAAAAACGGCCCTGTTAAAATTCAGCAGGTGTTTCGTTTTTTCCGGCACAAAGAAATGGTCGGAATTAAAGTTTTTCTATTTTCATTTGACGTAACACAAATATACATAGAGGCCGCTGGGATGTGCTACGAAATCTGCTACGTCTCCGCATCGCAGAAATAGTTTCAGCCTCTCCGAAAACGTATGGCGCTTTACGCAATACTAGGTTACCGGATCACGACATGTTAAACACGTTTCTCGCCTGCCGGGTGTTCAGACCGAAAAGAAAAAGGAAAAGAAGCCTGCAGTTTAATGATTAATTTGCTACCGATGCTTCAGGACAGCAGTTTACGATAGGTAGTGAGGCACTGGAAGTGGTAAGGGAATACATCTACTTAGGACAGGTAGTGACTGCGGATAGGATCATGAGACTGAAATAATCAGAAGAATAAGAATGGGCTGGGGTGCGTTTGGCAGGCATTCTCAGATCATGAACAGTAGGTTGCCATTATCCCTCAAGAGAAAAGTTTATAACAACTGTGTCTTACCAGTACTCACGTACGGGGCACAAACCTGGATGCTTACGAAAAGGGTTCTACTTAAATTGAGGACGACGCAACGAGCTATGGAAAGAAGAATGATAGGTGTACCGTTAACGGACAAGAAAAAAGCAGATTGGGTGAGGGAACAGGCGCGGGTTAATGACATCTTAGTTGAAATCAAGAAAAAGAACTGGGCATGGGCAGGACACGTAATGAGGAGGGAAGATAACCGATGGTCATAAAGAGTTACGGAATGGATTCCAAGGGAAGGGAAGCGTAGCAGAGGGCGGCAGGATGTTAGGTGCGCGGATGAGATTACGAAGTTCACAGGGACAACATGGCCACAATTAGTACATGACCGGGGTAGTTGGAGAAGTATGGGAGAGGCCTTTGCGCTGCAGTGGGCGTAACTAGGTTGATTATTATTATTATTATTATTATTATTATTATTATTATTATTATTATTATTATTATTATTATTATTATTATTATTATTATTATTATTATTATTATTATGACATATCTGCTTTTTTTCCGGACGCCAGCTATTGTCACGTTGAACTTTGGTTGAATGAGGCGGCAAGGAGGAGTCGAAGGTCTCGCGGTAGGTGTGAAGCTAGATGGTAGCAAGGAGTGCGGGCAAGGTGCCTTTAGTGCACTCTTACTGCTTCCATTGTGATGTGGGTCTTGATGAGGTGGTCTGGCGATTGCAATAGTTGTCACCGTTGATGCACTTAGAAGAAGACTTAGCGAAAACCCGAACACCACAGCCTAAGCATTTTCACTAGTACATAGGCTTGTTTTACTTGCGTTAGCCAATTCTGGCAAGTCGTACCGCAAAAAGCCGAGAAAAAGTACAATAAATAGTTGAAGCATACCGCTTGTGGACATTCCCAGGTGTTTCCAGCGAAGACCTTCAGAAGGTGACAGATGCCTGTCAACCGTTTCTTCATGTACAATACATGGGGGCTCCATGAAATGTCTCTTTCAGTTATGACACCCAAGAATTTGTGAGACCGTACAAATCGTATCATCTGCCCGTTGCTTAATACACTGTAGTGCGTCATGGGCGTACGAGTAAATGGAACAAGTGCACATTTTTCGGCCGAAATCTCCAGGCCTTGATTGCGGAAGTAGACAGTAGTCTCAGTGGGTAGCTTCTTGGAGCCTTGCACGGAGCTGTAAGTGTGTCACACCGACGCCCAGACGCACAAGTCATACATATATATCAAAGAATTAGCATGAGCTTCCGGATATGCGTCCGCAAAAAGGAATTGCGTTAGCCTTCCACTTTGTTCCTCAAAGGTGGTATTTGAGGTGAACATGAAGTGGAACCCTCATTTAGCGGGATGAATATCTAGAACTTTCGATTGTCCAAGGAACATGATTACGTGGGCGATGTGCTTTGAAGACTTCTTGGCCTCAGCACCCTAATTTCGATGTGAACTGTAAATTAATAGCTAGAAAGTTTATTGGGTGAATTGCGTGATTTTTTGTGTTGTTTAAATTGTTTGTTATATTTCGTGCCAGAAATAACATTCTTTAACTGTTCAAATGAAGTAGCCAAACAACGGTATCTAACTAACTAACCTGCTGCTTTCATTATCTTTTAAAATATGTGTATAGCTTAGAAAAAAAAGGCATCCATACATGCCCTACCAATATATGATTTCTCACGCCTAATCAACTGTTGTTTACAAGAGAGGGAAAAAGAACACAGGGAGGTCAACCAGAACAGAAAATACCGTTTGTTGTTCTACACTGGAGACGAAGCTATTGCTTATAAAGTGATCAGTGTACTTACAAAGAAAAGAAGCCATCTTTAAGTGAGTGGACTAGTCCACGAGATATCTATGGAGGCTATACAGAAACTGTGCAGAGTCTTCGAGTCTGTTTTTCCATGGAAATCCCAAGATTTTCGTGAGTGCAAACAAGTACGATAATCTCCACCATGATAATAGCACTATCTCTAGCCACAGTATCAGTGCGACGAGCGAGGGCCGCTGGTTCAGCTGCAATGCGCCGCTGTGTGGCGTTGAGGCGGCCAGTCATTCTGCCTACGATTAAGGCGCTCTTCACTGAATGCCGAGAGGGATGGGTGCAGATGTATCTCTACTCCGCCCTCAAAAGTGCGAGATACTCAACGCGCGTCTTACGAGGACAGTCAGGGTGAGACAGGCTGATGGCACAATCGTGAGCACATCTCGCAGAAGCAAGGGCGGAAACGACAGCGATCACGCAGTTCCCTGCTCTGTAATCAAGACGATGACGAAAAACGTTTCACCGGGCTACACCGAAACCAGAGCCTCGCTCCCCACTCTTTAATGTCCCGTGTCTCCAACTATGCAGAGAAAGGTGTCGCGCGCCTATGCGCGAGCGATCGTAGCATGGATGTCCGTGGTAAGAGGGTTCTGCGGATGGAGAAGCACGGAGGATAGCGCCTTGCTCACACTGCGAGACAAACCAGATGAATTCATTATAAAGTGGGCGAGGGCGTATCCTTTACGGGTGATTGACGTCCAGCTGGGCAACCGATAACTCACAGAAGCTTAAATTCTTGGGCACTGATCTATTCGCACATCAGCGCAAGTGACTATAAAGGTGCCGTTGCGTTTTACGAAAGATACCAAACTGTGCGACAAATTGTGACATATCCTCGCTACACGCAGTTGTGACTAACAAGAAAATCGGGCTCTTCTGTAGCTCTCCTTCTCGTAAATTGTGACGGAGTGGTAGAGCGCATGGTGGGTTGTGGTATGTTTTATGGTTGCTTTAATCTCATATTCCGTACACTATCTTCAATTTCCTCCAGAACAGTGTAGCCACCCGGAGATATTTTCAGGTTAACGTCCACGTCAAATGTCATTACTTTGTGTGTGTATATATATACCTGGAGGGAGGGCGAGAGAGAGAGAGGAGATCGGAAAGGGTGGCACTTTTTTATAGCTTTCGTTCTCATTTTCTCGCGTTGCTACGTGCGAAGTTAGCTGAATATCTGAGCATTGATGGGAGGCTGACGTTCAAGAAAAAATAACTACATAAGAAAAAGGCAGCAAGTGTGGTGGAAAATGGCACTGGCTGCTCACCGAGCATTTAGTACCGAATTGCTCCGAACTTCATTAGAGGGACGTGCGCATGTCCAAACAGCTGTAAATACTTTTAAATAGATTGTTTAATTATAATCTTTTTCTTCTATAACTTGGAGCGAGCATTATTTCTTCCATCAGCAGGCGGGGACCTTTTTCCGGCTAGCTCGTCTTGCGCAAAGCGATAAGAACGCAAGGCGCAACGAGCGCATTCCCGGCTAACAATAAAACAACAACAGCGGTGCAAATCGATTACGCAACATCGCGGCGTGGTTGTCGGTGAGCCCGAGAAAAGGGGACTCCTGGGGAGCGTTTCCTGGCTGGCGGACATGTTTGGGTGGCTTCTAAAACATTCACGAGGAAAGGGCCGCGCACCTCAGCCTGCGCTGTTGAGTCTCCGTCGTCGCGCATTTGCGGAAGTGCCCCTACAGGAGCCCCTGCCGGAAACTCAAGCAGGAGAGATGGTGGCACTCCGGATGTCACCGAGGGAGAAAGGAAGCGCGGCAGCGATACAGAACATCATATCCCCGGCAAGTGGATGTGAAGGGCACGAAAAAAGTGCGATGCTCGTGAAAGTTGATGCGTAACGATATTTATTTGCGACAACCCAGCTCCACCACTCGGGAAATTTAGTGACAAGTTACGCTTAAGCACAGCGTTATCTCCTTTCTACTACATTGCAGTTATTCGATTTTAACGGCCCTAAGCGGCAGGCTGCGAAGGTCGCCTTACTTAAAAACTCGGTTAGCTTTGACCATACAGAATTCTGTAACGGCGCCACTTACTGTTTCTGTCTGTGAAAGAGAGCGAGGGAGAGAGAGAAGAGAAGAAGGAAAGGCAGGAAGGCTAACGAGTCTGAATCCGGTTTGTTACCCTTTCAGTGTGAAAAAGGCCTATAATGTGATGAAGGTATGCCGAGGAATAAGTGTGGCATGTAGTCAGGCTGAATATTTGCTAAGTACGTTTATGAACCTTATAGAAGTTTTCTCTACTTATTTACTGAGTTCGTAATTCCGCCGTAGTCCGTGCGTGAACTGTTGCTTTTCCTCGGTGTTACAAAAAAAAAAAGAAAAGTATCCTATACCTGTATCAGGACGTGCCCATCGCTCCATTTTTCCCATGTCTTGTTGACGGTGAACTTCTCCATGCATGACTTGTCGGGCGTTTCATCACTCTTGTGAAGAGGTGTGTGTAAACATGTACGACAGATGGAGGTCTAGGTGAGGCAGAAAATGCGGGAACTACTATGGTTCCACACGCTCGCAACCACCTGTGAAGACGCTTTTGCGACTATCACCGATCATACGGTGCCTGAACTAGAATTCCGATGAGTTACAACTTTCCATTTTAATTTCGAAATCTGTTATCCCGAGCTGTCATGGGCAAAATACGTCGCGTTTGGTGGCGTACAGGTGAAATTGAACGACTGCAACCGATAAGTTAGCGAGCATATTTTGTCATGCCGTGAGAATCTATCTATTTATCTATCTGTCTACCTGTATATATATATATGTATATATATATATATGTGTATATATATATGAGTATCTCCTCGACAGAACCACGCGCCATGTTTTCGTAGTTGTCCGGGGAAGCTGCCGACCGCTGGTTCCACGTCATTACGTTGCACGTTTGCTGAAACCTTGTGCAGGCGCATCTCGTAGAAGAAAGATCTGTGTACGTGGTCGGCATCCCTTTTTTCGCTTTCCCCGCAACTCTCGCTTGGAAGTTCTAAGCCATGTGCGGTAATGGCTAAGTTAAAATTTTGTTTGAGCGCTATTTTTTTTTCTCGCAAAGAGAAACAAAACGTGAGCTCGGAGAAACGACTCGACGTGAAGCAAGTTAACGTTGAAAGGAAAAAACAAAGAAGGAAAAAGAAAAACGGAGCTAGCCTAAAGGCACTTTGCGAAGCATTAATCGGATTGTCTCGGCTTCATGTGCGCCACCGCCTTTTAACCTCTTGGTGAGAGGACGCACTCTTAACGGCTATTCTAGACAAAGCGTCCTTGCTATTATTGTTCTAGATTAACGTTTTGCGCAAGTTCGTTTGTCTTGAGCGAATAATAATCACGATGCAGGTTTTTCTTCGCGCAGGTGCAATTCGACCACGGCGTCTAAGTAAGAGTGACAGTCAACTTAGCATTTGTAACAAGGATGTGGTTGTAATATTTATGAGTTATTGACCGATAATGCTGCATAGTCATGTTGATGCCATGCCCGGAAAAAATGCCATACCTAAGTGTCTAAAAACAGTGACAGCGAAGCTGTATACGGGAATTAGACAATGGTTTTCATGCTTCGGCATTGCCGTTGGTATCGAAAAGGCACAGGCTCACCTGCACAAAGCGGGGCCGACGCAGTAGAGCCGGGCACAGCCTTCATGAATATATGTGTGAGATATGGCGGGAAGTGTAGCGCTAGGTACTATAGCTCGAGTTTAATGAAGCATTCAATAAGACAAGTGTATAGCAAAAGAGTTGCATCGGATATATTATAATCAAGCGCTTCCACATCATCGAGTAGATTTTAGGCGTCGGCAAAGGTGACCCCTAGAACTTTCGAAGGGTTCGAGAACTGCTTTAGGTACAGCTTTACTAAATTGGATGCAAAAGTTGCTCCCATTTTCCAGACATCTGCGGAGTTTTTTTTGTTGTTGTTGATTCTCTAGACGAATAGAATATTCCGCTGGTTGGCTAACACTGTATTGACACCTCAGTGGCCGATGGCGGAGGGGAAATGTTAAGGGTATCAGTAAGGATAGTAGAGGGAGAAACAGTATCTTAATAAACCCTTTAAGATATCCGTACCAATGATCGGCAAGCATTTTATAGACATGTCCATCGTAAGATGAATGTTACCTGTTTTCTATATCTTCTAACATACAGTATTTATTTATAACTTATGCCGCGTAAAGGCGTTCATATATTCTGTGGACGCTCTGTTTGTTTTTACCTTCCTTAACATAAGACGCACATGACATAAGACGAATTACAATCCTCTACTCTGCATTCTTTCGCTATTAAGGCTGAGCGCCATCAAGTGTCTGTGTGTTACCGTATTAGCCCTTGTTCAAACGTTTAAAATTATGCACTTAGAGCAAGATTATAAACGTACTTTTTCTGCGTGTTCCTCGGAGATGCAGCAAAACAATGGGCCGCTGCCCTATATATAATTTGCAGAGAAAGTTCATTTCTAGAAAGCTGCACCATATCCGTTGCACGGTTCGTGTAGGCGTTACTGAAGCACCGTCTCGAACGCTCGCTCGTCGACCAAACAGTAAGAGTACATTTCTTACTCTTACTAACTTGTGCGGATTTCTTTAAACACCACAAGAGTTCTATTTTATATACATATTTTTGTCATAATAAACACTTTCACACTCTTTCTCTTTCTCTCGCTCTTTTACTGCGTCGTACCATGCGCGCAGGTGCGCGTATTCATTGAGTTTTCGCTGCCCTTCTCTCCAGCTTAATACTCACTCATTCTACTCTCCTAGTGTAGAATAGTCATTCAGTTGCTTTTCTGGTTATTATTCTTGCCTGTTCTGTTTCCTTTTCTATACTATGAGAAAAATTTCACCACCTGTGATCAGCCGCTTTACGGCTGCGGTCTTACCTGAAACGTAACCAGACGCAAGCCCCATCGCCTGCATTTAATGAACCGAACGAAGCGTTGGATCCAACTATTGAGTAGCATTGGAAGCGGCTATGTTGACGCGCTGCACACCGATTAAATAAAGAACCCTGAACAGTATCGAAAGCCTCATAAGTGTGCGGAAATTTAGCTGAATAAGAGTGAAAGCTTTGTCGCACTTTTATATTTTGTTACAGGCTCATCATCAAGCGAACTGTGTAGTCGCATGCAGATGCGCGAGACGTATACTTCGCGAACAAAATTGCGTTAATCTCTGAGGATATATATATATATATATATATATATATATATATATATATATATATATATATATATATGTACGTCGTTTTCTGACAAACCAAACCACCTTGCATTGTGCTATACATATATATATATATATATATATATATATATATATATATATATATATATATATATATATATATATATATATATATACGTACGTTTAACCAGTGAGCTAGGAAAGATAAACAAAATGGCTGCGAAACCACGAAGACCATGTCGTTTTTTTCTGCGTTGTTTGATAACTATCGATTGAACTCGACGCACCCTGAGCTCAGCTTTTGTCCACCATAAACATAAGAATGTCGTCAGCATAAAAACAGAGGGTATTTACGGACGTTGGCAGGAGTAGGCCGAATTCAGCCATGCCACCGGAAAATCTGCAGTACAACACCAAGGTGAGCGTCGGAATTATTACTGGTGGCAAGCGTTACGGAAGCACAGTCGACATCGCTCACATCGGGGCAGAGGCGCTATAACGTAAAGCTATTCCAAATGCTTCTATTCCAATTCTGCAATGAACCCTCCGCGAGTGGTCAAAAACGTTTTAGGACCACCGTGCACTTCTGCGTGTCACGCGATGTCACGCCAACCGCGATATCACTCCATCTGATATGACGTGTACACATTGATTATGCATGATTTCACCGAATGAAAGAAAAATAGTTATTTTTGATTCAACACCTTTTGAACATTAGGCCTAGTCTATTGGTCAAGAGTTTTCGGGCTGCACCCACTTGCCTGCCTGTCACGCGACGTCAAAAAAAAAAAACCGCGAAAAGTCACCATGCCCAAGTGACGTGTACGCGTTAAAGATGCATTAATATGCCGAACAAAACTGAATTTTCTTCTGAATAGCCGCAGGCTGCCCCGTTCCGAAGGAATAAAAGATGGCTGCCGCTGATCGCTCAGGCACTGGATACTCGCACCTGCTGGAGTGCATGGTTCTATTTGCCTATAGTAAAGCTTTTTGTGTGGCCGTGCAACGTTTTCGAGCACTTTCGGCACGTTTACGACTTCAGTCTAACAACACTTGTTTGCTGAGGATCCGTTTTAGCGTCATTCTTAAGCTTCCATTGAATGCCGCCGCAATTTTCAACCAGCCACCGCAAGCCAAGTGAGGGAAAGCGGACCAGTCGCAGACGCCAGCACCATTCTCTTCATCTGATTATCGATTTTCATTGCACTGACTCTGCCCCAGCGAATCTCTCTCCACTTGAGTGTGCTCCTCGCCTCTTGTCAGCCAATTATATAAGACAAGCCTGTCAGTGTAGGCAATGCTATTCGTTCTTCAAGCAAACAAATGTGACCTCCTATGATCGAGGAGAGCGTTTGATTGGTCTGTTCAGACAATCCCGCGGGTCACCGCCCGATGCTTGCGTCGGCGGTGACGAAAAATTGACGTCAGGAGATTGGAATAAAAACATATTGGAATAGTTTTACGGTATAGGGCCCCAGCCTTCGAAAAATACCCCAATAACTATTTCACACATCACTTTGGTCAGTGAAGCTGCATATGCCATATATTATCCAAGGCCCAGAAAGGGAAGCTTTCATTCCTCGTCAGCTAATGTTGAATGTTACTACAGTATTTTGCTCTGAGAAAGCTGTAGAGGAAAGCAAATAGTCGAGGGAAAAATAAGTACGCCACCGGTGACGCCAAAATCAACACGAGCTCGGGTTGCGGCTCCTTTGAGCTGTCGCCAAATGGGATTCTCCTGCCACTCAGCCTAACCTGTCCGCCGCGCCATAAAAAGGCGTACTGGGTAGGGCGTGTGCTGTCAGACAAGGAAATACAAGAAATGAGAAAAAAAAACGTGAATAGAAGACGCGTATAAGCAGGGAGACACGCACTACTCAAGATACAAAGTGTAAGGGGTGCAGAATGATGAAGATAAGAAAAGTAAGATACAAAAGCAGGAGGAGAAGAAAGCTGGGGATGGGAATGAATTTGCATTCTGGGTGAGTAAATTTTATTTCGAGCGCCCTCTACTCTCCGCCCACTTCTTTTTCATTCACCCGGGATTTTTATGTGTGGTTCTTCCGCTATGCAAAGAAGAATATTGTCCACCTTCTGCACCAAAGTGTAATCAAGTTTCAAGCCTGCATACTTGTTCATCAACTGCAGAAAAATAAAGTATCAACACATTTCCAGAATCCAGGCACAGGTAACCATGAAGGAAAAAACAAAGAATATGTACAGGGTTTCTTGTATATTACCAGTTTTCCATGTGAAATAAATTTGTAAGGTTTGAGAGCATTAGATGGCAACCCCGAAGAGTGTTTCTTTTTTTTTATTCGTGCTCGAAAAACAGCAAGATAGCACGTTCACGAAACATCGCCCGTTATACAACTTGTGGTTCGCTGTAGTTCACAGCGCGGTAATCCTGAGGCTCGGGAGTCTGATAGATGGAACGCCGACAAATCTTGAGCTGCATTACTGTATGAAAGCTGTGAAGTTGGACAATTGGAGCTACATATCTAAAAAGAAGTGGTCAAACTTAACTGATTACTGGAAATATAATATCGTAATTTCTCCTCAATTGCCTCTCCGTGATGTGAACCCCGTACTCGCATTCCCCCACACGGAAATGGACGTTTAGTGTTGCTGTAGTGCTACAGCTTGTAGTTTGAAAGGAACAAGCGCTCACACCATTCGGAAACGCGCAAAGTTTATACACGACACTCGCGTTTTGTCTCCTCAGTATTAACCTTTACGCAGTAAGCAAAAAAAAATCGCAATGAAGTGGCCGATGCATTAGAACACATTATATAAGAACCATACATATAATGTAACATTGTTCGGAGCCACAAGAAAAAAAGCCGTGTCATGCGCTCCATAGGCTTATGGAATACCATAATTTTCGCTGGAATGACAAGAAACGGGGAGGGTAAATGTGCCGCACGCTTTGACTAATAAATCTTTTTTATGTTCTCAAAGAAGCGCGCAAAATTGCTCCAACCTGGCACAGCTTACGAGGCAGCGATGAAAAGAAGGCACTTCTTGCGGGGAAAGCATGGAGCAATAGTTGTAACATATCTCAGTGCAATGTTGTTGTCATCGCAGTTTATGTAGGACGTTTTAAGTTTGGAAACACTTGAAGCACTTGGGTACGTGCCTTATCGCGTAAGACCCAGAACCTTACGGAGATGCTACTCGGCTAAGATGAGGGGCTTCTCCTTTATAGCGCGCTTTCTGCGGTAGAACTTCCTTAGAATGGGTCGTTTAGCTTTTGATTAAGCTGTTTCTATTTTGCTGAAATTTTGCTGCATGTCCGTTTACCGCGGGCGCGGTGGCCGCGACTTTCTATAATTATCAATCACAACCACAGGCGAACTTAGGTGCTGACCTTTTGTTTATGTTTCTTTTGCTTAATGGTACCTTCTGAAAGTAAAAAAAAAACACTTTCTGAAGGCGTAAACGTGTGCGTGTTTCTTTATCACGGAATAAATCCTTGAGGACAGAACGAATGTTCTTTACTACCGTGAAGTATTTCATGTCTAGCAATCCTCAGCCACGGATGAGAATGCAAAGAGTAAATTGTTCTCGGAAGAAATGCGCAGGAAACGATAAAGAAAAGAAACACAAAGTGGGAAGGAGAACCACCTCCCCCGGTGACTGTAGCCCCAAAATAATTTTTGCTTACCGCGACTCTAAGCGCGTCCCCGGAAAAGGGGCGAGCCACAATTTTCCGCGTTTCGAAAAGCGGAAGTAAATAATCGTTAACCACGCACGAAGAAAAAGGCGTCTGAATGAATAAGACTGGCGTGAAGAAAGCTTGCTTTTTGTTTGCGCCACGCAGACTTGCTGCAACGCCCATTCCAAGTTTACAGCTCCCCGAAGACGCTGCCGCTGTTTTCTCAAAGCGCTGTCGCAAACCAGAGGAGAAAGCATGATCTTCCGTGCGTTGCTCTCGTGGGGATCCGTGAACGACGAGATGGTGCTTTGGCGCGGCCGATCCTCGTCGCCTCCGTGGTCGTTGCAACCACTGCCGCTTCTGCTTCCTTGTTACAGAACGCCCCTTTTTCAGAGGAGACGTGCGCCGAAAAGCTCTGCGCTCAGCTTCCGCCCATCTTCCTCCCCATTGTATCCCATTTTCCTTCCTTTCTCACTTTCCCGGCTATCTTGGAAAAGCATTACGGCGGCTACAATTGCCATCACAAACATTGGAACGGACAACAACGCAAAGCCACCGGGATCTCAGCACCTCGCCAGTCGGGTAAACAAGCAAGAGCAGGCGCTGCGCTACAGCGGGAGGGGGGGGTGCACTGCAGAAGCACGCTGGTGCTGGCGTTGTCGTCTTTGGCGGAGGCACCCGCGGTTTGCTCCCGGGGAGAGCATCTCGAGTCAGGAAACATGGGTCGAAGGACACGTTGTGCCGAAGCTGCGAATGCCCAGAAAGCGCCGGGCGCGCCGGAGACGTCTTGCGGGTCGCATTCGCGCTGACCGGCTTCCCTACTGCCGTTCTTCTAGACGCCTGCGTGCGTGTGTCTGTGTGCGCGGTTTCGGTTGGCGAAGCGTGTAACGAGAAGCAAGTCCAGCGATAGGAAAGAAGGGGATTGGGGATAAGAAGAAAATGTAGCGCGGCGTCCGGAAGTGCGGGACCATGATGCCGCAATAGCAAACGCCAGCGCTCAAGCAACGCTGGCTTTGAGGCTACGGCAAGCAAGAGGGCAGCCGCAAGGCGGTGGACAGGCTCGAAGGAAGCCGGAAGAAAACGCCTTCCTATTTCCTCCCCCTGCCCCGGTTCGAAGCGAGCTGGAAGACGGAAAGATTACATAAAGAATGACGCCTGAAATGGGAAGGCCAAAAGCATCCGCTGACCGTGGGGGTCCTTTCCTCGGTGGGCCGGACGGGAACCGGCGCTTTTTTCCCTTCCTGCTACTGAACGCTTCTCCATGATGTGCTGTTCCAGACCAGGTCCCTCTCATCGCGCGCCTTTTCTCGTGGTTCAAAACGATGCCTCCTTTGTATGTAATGATCGCCACGTCACGTCATCTAGAACTTTTTTTCCTGCACTGGCTGCAGATGGTAAAATTCATCTAAAATATACATTTAAAGAAGCTCATATTCCTTTCTGGTTCCATGCTAGCCAGCTGATTGTTGTTCCTTGGTGCGTTATGGACATTGAACGCACAGCTATGCACCGGAAATGAAGGCCAGCTCAGGAGCTGAACAAAAGCAAGAAGTCAAGGTGTAGTACTTTATTGTTTTCCTTTTAGTTTTCATTCATTTGCGACACAAGAAGGAATGGATAACGTTCACATCTTTAAAAAATGTTGCAATTTCGCAACCATCTTCGCTCCTCACAGTTTTGATATGACCCCACTGTGACCCCCTCTTAAAACCGGGAAAATTGTATTCCGTAATTTACGCATGACTTGTAATCACTGCTACTCTTTCGTTGCACCATCAATGTGAAAAGCAGAGAGTTGAACAAGAAACGGCAATAGCTCTATGCTGTAGAGTAGTGCACCTACCTGTACAATTGTACTAGTTATTAAGGCTGCTCGTGTGTAGACAAATGTTCTTTTTGAGCACTAAGCAGCAGCGAGTTTCAGTGCTCGCTTCCTTAAAAACAAAACAAAATAACATTGCGCAATGCGGGTCGCGCAACTAAGCATAATTTTCTGCAGTCGTGATCAGTACTTTGAGATATTGTCTTTTGTTTTTCCCATGAAAGTAAATTTCGAAGTTCAAGGTTTCTCGCTAAGTGTGATGTGTCAACTCTGCTTTATTCGTGATGTAAAGAAATACATTGTTTTCCAGGTATTACAAATATAGTCCTGTTCTTGGTCTACATGTAGAACTTCTTGCATGCAGTTTGTAAAAGGGAAACACAGATGTAAAAAAAACATAACAGCCGAGGCATCCTAGATTATACTCTCACTGAGCTGCTGAGATTCCTAAGCCACCAGAGGGGACATATTCTTTCCATTTCAGCCACAGCGAGAGCCATCACGAAAACGCCATACAATATGTGCTCTTTCTGCATAATTTCAGTTCTTTAATGTCTGGCTTTCTTACATGCTAAATTTTCAGCTTTTCTTCAGCTTGCGCCATGTGGAAGACCCAAGTTTTTGCTAGCCGGCGGCCATTGTGTAGAAACTTTGCAATCGAGTGACTGAACCAACACACTGCGAGTGTCCCGAAATGGGCCAAGCAGACAAACAGTAAGAATGCACACCACAAAGATAGAAATTAAGCACAATTTTGACGCTGTTGCTGGGTTGCCAAGTACGAATGAAGTCATTCCCATTTTAAGAGCACGTGCTACACGAGCAGAATCTCACAGAAAGCAAGCAAAACAAACAACGCAAGAAAGAAAGTTAAGTACATAAATTAAAAAAGACTCTTCTCAGGTAAAGCAAAGCATAACGGCGTTCCTCTACGTGCCTGCAAGGCATGCGCGTTATCCGAGATGTTGCGCTTCCTCGCGTCCACGTCGGCGCGCGCGAACGTGCTCTCATGAAGCTGGCTTCATCCGAAATGCACCATTATAATCTCCTCAATCCTCCAGGCTACGCTATGCTGGCCGGTGTACTATCTGTTTGCATTTTGCCACGTCTAGGCCTACACTTTGAGTGTGAGCAAAAGTGAGCCAAGTTGGCCGTGCCAGGTGCCCGCGTGAAGAACTGCGTTCTCCGTGGGAAGTAGTTTGCTGCTGCACTGAACCAGCCAATCCAGACTACTCGTTCCTAAGAGTGCTTGCGTAACTCTTCCTTGCTTCCTGAAAATCATTTTTCCTTTACCATATCTGTTTACTCCTTTTGCTGCCTTCTGCTTCCTCCGAATACCCTTGGTTAGTAGTCGCATTACATGCGACTTTTTCCTCTCCTGAATGCTTCATCACTATGTCTGCTGCTTGCTCGTGGGTGTATACAAGAACATATGAGCGTTGCTTCACGGCCACGCGGCAGGATACTGTTTCTAATCAAGGTCTGTGTGAGTGCTTCTATTTATTTGTTTTATTTTTATTTAATTTTTTTGCAAAGACCTGGTACGAGAAAGGTAGAACTTAGGAAACTGGGTTCCTTCGCTGCCTCGTTTTTCATGTAAAGCGTGCATGCAGTTGCATACATGCCCTGTTGCCGCTACTGTATTCTTAATAAATGCTCGTTCGCAGGAGTGTTTGCAAAATGATTGACCGCCATGTCGCCTTGTTTCGTGAATATTTTTCGCCTATGCAGTACGTCTTGCTTGTGAACCGTTAAATTTTGAAGAGGGGAATTTCGCATTTATGATAAACCACTACACCCGAAGCCACAGGCTACAATTCCATAAAACCCTACAAACGAACTAACTAGCTACGGTTATTACGATGTGTGTGTGTGCCATCTAAAATAATAACAGGGCACGAACAATCCGGACTGTCATCACCTATATTTAAAGAAACCGAGGTAGTCAAAATTAATCTGGATCCCTCGACTGCAGCGTCTCTCATAGTCCCAGTGATACTTTAAGACCGTAAACCGCATGAATCTATTAATCTCAAAAACAAGGTTGGCGAGAACATGTTGATATTTGCCTGAAGCCTTTAACGTTCTCTCGACTTGAGGAAGTATTGCTTTTGTTAAATATGTTGGTATTGACGCACATTTGAAAAACATAACCTGCTCCTTGACTTTCAGCACGGGTTTCGAAAGAATCGATCCACTGAAACAGCATTACTGACTCAAAAAGAAATCATTATAGATATGTTTCAAAATAAGGAAATAGGTGCAGGCATATATATAGATTTTACTAAGGCTTTTGACTTGATAAACCACAGAATTTTACTACATAAACTGGCAAGCTATGGTGTTCGAGGAAAAGCTCACGATCTTATGAAATCGTATTTGTCGAGCCGAACACAATATGTTGACTTTAAAAATTCGTTGTCTTCAATACAAAATATTTATGCAGGAGTCCCGCAAGGAAGCATATTGGGACCGCTCTTATTTTTAATCTATATAAATGATATTGTGCAATGTGTAACCGATGGAAAGATTGTATCCTACGCTGATGACACTTCGGTGTTCATAACCGGGAGATCAGAAAATGACATTGAAGAGAAAGCAATCAAAACACTGAGTGCACTAAATACGTGGGCAAACTCAAATTGTTTGAAGATTAATTCTAAAAAGACAAAAATAATATTGTACTTTCCAAAAGGAAAGATAATTTCTAGGCCATTGAACGTGTTCTTAAACTCTGATGCTGTTGAAATTGTAGATTCTGTTAAAATCCTTGGTGTTATATTTTCAAAGCATTTGACTTGGAATGATCATGTTGACTATATGAGATCAAAAGTGTCTTCAGCTGTCGGTGTCATGTTGCGGCTGCGCGGTATTCTTCCTTTGAAAATTAGGCTATTGCTATACAACTCATTAGTTCTTTCTCTTTTGCAATATTGTTGTACCGTTTGGGGCACTACGGGTGTCACAAATTTATCCAAGCTTCACCTTCTTCAAAAAAGAGCTGTAAGATGTATTGCTGGTGTTCCTTATTGTTCCCCCACATATGACTTGTTTTTAAAGTATGAAATCCTGCCAATCTATAGTTTATACAATTATAGACTTTTAATGATCTATAAACGCTCTTCACATAGTGATGAACATTACATTAGTTATCTGGCAAAACTTGAGAAAAACACGCATATCCTGCAGACTAGACATAAAGAAATTTGGTTAGTGCCGACGCCTAGGGCATATTATACAGAGCAGTCTCTTTCTTATACTGTCCCAGTATTATTAAATAAATTAAACAAAGAATTGTTTGACCCCTTTCAGCATTCGAGTGATGTTATTAAGCGATTTTTTCTTAGCAAGATTACGTAATGTTGCACTCAGTTTAAACCTATACCTGTTATTATTCTTCTTTTTTTTTTTCGTTTCCCTATGAGCACTTATTTGTTTTTCTAATACCTATGTTTGTGCTGCGATTCATAGCGCTGTTTTTACAAAGTGTTTTGTTATTTTGTTTCAGTGTTCATTTGGAAAATTGAAAATCTCTGTCTGTACTGTACTGCCAAGTTGATAAAGGGGGCAGGACCTCTGTCAAGCTTACGAGCTTTTAGTCCTGTCTCCTTCTCTGTACAAGAGAAAAATAAAGACTGAATTGAAGACTGAATTGATTTATACTTACCATGATTACTGATAATAAATATTGTTTTTTGCAGAACTCAAGTTCTACCAAAAGCCATCTAAGTTTAATCGTATGAGGTATAAGGGTGACCATGTTCGATTGAAATAGACAGTGTGCAAAAAAAAAAGGCAGGTGCCAAATCAGATAGTGAGGGAACAAATGAAAGACGAGGCGGAGTAGTTTCAACAACAAAGAAGGTAACACATTTGCATACGATCATTAGCACCCCCATAATAGGGCTCCTCAAGAACACTTCTCACCCATGAAAGAAGCATCAGTTATAATTTATTTTTCCCCAAGTAAACACATCAATAATCTCACCTACCTCAAAGCTCGGTGCCAAGATATTGTCGCTAAGGCGCTAAACGTCAAGAGCCGAATTCACGACGCATTTCGTTCCTATAGGCGCACTTTGCCACTGTCTGGACGCCTTCACTAATAATCGGTCCAGCCTTGCGATTGACCGAAATTTCCTCTTGTCAACAATTCTAGCGTAAGAAATTTCTGTGAATAAAGACCCAGAAATATTGAAAGCGTGTCACAAATAGAAACAGGTCACATTGCTGTCGCGTTCACCCCACTTCAAAGGTGTTTTCACGCTAAAGGTACAGAAATAGATACGTGTGTATTCAACGTCCTATATGAAGGAAAAGTATAGCGTAAAATAGTGATAGCATGTCAGACACCAATGCTTAGTGATTAGTGTTTTGACCGGTAAATGAATTAACTAAAATTAAATAAATTCAGGTTATTTGCTCTTACAATACTGCATACATCATCAGTACCTTGCATCTTCGCTGAAGCTAATTCTGACCACTTTTGACATATGATGAGGACACATACGAACCATTGTCGACTGACCAGAACAACGCAAGGTAACCACTAGCCTCTTCTTACAGGTGCACAGGTTTGACAGCCACGTAAGAAATAACATAAACTTTCTCCAGGAGCGTGGCCTCTCTTTCTTTTTTCTTTTTTTTTACGTCTATTAGCCGTGCTCACAACTTCAGATAGCAAAATAACATGTATATAGTTGAAAGTTGTCAAGAAAGCCATTGATCCTGCTTAGGCATGTGCAGTAATATTTATTTATTTATTTATTTATTTATTTATTTATTTATTTATTTATTTATTTATTTATTTATTTCATTACCCTCAAGGCCCGAGGGCATTACCGAGCGAAGTGGATTCGATACAGTGGAAAACGAAAAATAACAGCAGCAAATTTGTATAAAACTAAAAAAGAAAAAAGACAAGGGGCCCTATAACGTAAAACTATTCCAATATGTTTCTATTCCAATTTCCTGACGTCAAATTTGCGTAACCACCGACGCAAGCACCGGGCGGTCACCCATAGGGTTGTCTGAACAGACCAATCAAACGCTCTCCTCGTTCATAGGAGGTCCCTTTTGTTTGCGTGAAAAACGAATAACATTGCCTACACTGAGCGGCTTGTTGTATCTAATTGGCTGACAAGAGGCGAGGAGAACGCTCAGGTGGAGAGGGATTCACTAGGGCAGAGCCAGTGCACTGAAAACCGATAACCGGATGAAGAGGGTGGTGCCGGCTTCTGCGATTGGTCGGCTTTCCCTTAGTTAGCTTGTGGTGGCTGGTCGAAAATCGCGGCGGCATGCAACGGAAGCTTAAGAATGACGCTAAAATTGACCCTCAGCAAAGAAGAGTTGGCAGAATGAGGTAGTAAACGTGTCGAAAGTGCTTAAAAACGTTACACGGTCACGCAAGAAGTTTTTTTATACGCAAATACACCCATGCTCTCCGGCAGGTGCGAGTAGCCAGCGTCTCAGCGATCGGCGGCAGCTATCTTTTATTCCTTTCGGAACGGGGCAGCCTGCGGCTATTCCGAAAAAAAATCAGTTTTGTTCGGCATATTAATGCATCTTTATCGCGTACACGTCACTTTGACGCGGTGAGTTCGTGCGGTTTTGTGACGTCGCGTGACAGGCAGGTGAAGTGGGTGCAGCCCGAAAACTTTTTACCAATAGCCGAGGGCTAATGGCGAAAAGGGGTCGAATCAGTAATAACTGTTTTTCTTTTTTCTGTCAAATCATGCATAATCAGTGTGCACACATCATATCAGATGGGGAGGTATTGCGGTTTTTGTAACGTCGCGTGACAGACAGGTGAAATGGGGGGTGGTCGAAAAAAGTTTTTGACCAATCACGGAGGGCTGATAGCAGAATTGGAATAGAAAAGTTTGGAATAGTTTTACGTTATAGCGCCCAAGGTTACAGGAAAAAAGGCAGGCGGGATAGAGGGAACACTGTGTGTGCACGCAGCAAAGCGCCTTGAAATCAGTCAAGTACAAGGAAGTGACCCGCCGATACATTAGGCTGTCGTCATTCGGCTGCCTGAAGCTAATCTTGGTGCTTCCCCATAACTGGTGATGCGCGTTGAATCACCTGTGAACACCAAGGAGCCACTGGTCGTCAGCAGTACGTTGCAGTACGTGGCAATATATTGGTGAGGTAAACCCCAGCCTTTTTGGCTTAGAATGCATAGAATGCTGTGGGCGAGCCATCACGCCTACTCAAGACATGCAAGTATTGAGAGCATCCAGGAATTGCAATGCACTTAGCGCTGAGGGAATGTGCAGGTTATCGAAGAGCATTTGAAAAGTATTCATCAGAGACAGGAGTATCATAGCCACTTGTCGCTCTTCGGGTAATTCGTCAGGAAAATTATGCAATGGGTTAGTGATTGACTTGATTATTGTGGCGCTGGCCATTCATTGTTGATCAGCGTACACCAGCTAATAAATCACAAACCATTGGTACGAGCACGTGGAAGCTTCGTGAATGCGTCCCCTGATCAGCTAATCAGCATTTCGAGCGACTGAGAGAAAGCAACATGACGGTGAAGGCCAGAGAAAAAAGAAAGGAAACGGAATCTAGTAGGAGCAAACACAGTTCCTGAAACTAAGACCGGGAAACACAGTGATACCCACGGCGAGGGCTAACGTGGTTGATCGTCCAAGCGTAAAATTATAGTGCTGAATGTCAGGACCACCTATAATGCGTGTTTGCAGCCTTTCAACACAGGGAACTACGAGTGCGTCACACTAAACGCTTTTATGTCGCCTCGTGGCATCGTCTGATTACCTTTTTCTAGGCTATAGACGACTCGTTCGCTGATACAAAGTAAACGGCTGACGCAGGCGCACCTCTGCAGGTTTTCGTTGAGATGGAGTAGAGTTTTCTTTCTTTCTTGCTCCCTCTCCTCAATCTGCAAGCGGTGAGAACAACTCGAAAAGCGGGAAACCCAGGGCGGCACGAGGCCCGCACGAGCGTGCATGCGACGGTGTGAGGCGTCGTCACGGGGATTTGCGGATGATCTATCGTTCGCGCGCCGGGTCGACCCCTCGCAACGGTGAAGTGGGCCACGCGTCGAGTAGTCCGCGGTCGAGAGCGATGCGACGAAAGCGCGCTCTCTCTCACTCGCTCTCTCTTTCTGTCGCGTGTTTGTGCACGCGCTGCCGAGCGCGAAGTGCATTGGAGATTAAGGCCCGTCGTCGTCGCCGTGATAGATTGATACGCGCGGATAACTCGAGCACGGGAATCAACGATCAAGTCTCGGGACTCGAGAAGATTAACACGAGGCTGCACAGTGCCCAGCAGGGCGGATACGAGCCGCGTTTTTCATTTCTTCGTGAGATACTATACATTCTTTAAACATCCCCTCAGACTGTATGCTTCAGAACACGCCGTTTTTATGTTTTCTATATACTTGTGCCTAAGAAAATCGCCTGCAGCAATTTGAAATATCTTTCTACGGAGAACATCGCTTCTCATGCACCGATATTAAGACGGGTGGGTACGCAGCTGCTACGTTCACAAATATTCGCCTGCGTCCTTTCTTACCTGGGCACTTCTTGAGATCATTTCTTTTTCTGCTTCTAACCTATACAAACCTGTCGTAAAATGCGCTTTGCTATGCCCGGTCTTCCTTTCTTTCCTTTTTTTGCCAGTGGTGACAACATTCATCATTTTAGGTGGTAATTCAAAGAGCAGGCTTATTTAGGACACGTTTTTCGATCAACGTATGTGCACGCCACTGTTTGCATCAGGAAGGCCTTAGTTCGCGGCCTAGAGCAGCAATACACTAATTCATCCATTACCATTTAAGGGAACATTGTTTTTCCGTTTAATTACGACTCGTCAAGAAGCGCATTGATATCGCAGACTGTGGAAAAGCAGTTTGCATGTTTACACTACGTAGTGTGAATAAACGCACACTGTGTCTGTAACACACACACACACGCACGAACATACATACATACATACATACATACATACATACATACATACATACATACATACATACATACATACATACATACATACATACATACATACATACATACATACATACATACATACATACATACATACATACATACATACATACATACATACATACATACATACATACATACATACATACATACATACATACATACATACATACATACATACATACTGCCGCTAACTTTAGCCCAGCCGCACAGACCTTTAAGCACAGGAGCTCCTCTGAAGTACATGAAGCGGACAGATTTGAGCGCCCGACTGTAAACACGCGGCACCTCGCTTAGCGAGTGAATGAGTTATATTCATGTCTTCTCTCTATTCCACGCCTCTCACGGGCGGAGTACCAAACTGGACAAAGTCTAGCCTGGCTGCCTTTCATCTTTCCTTCCTTCCCTCTCTCTCTGTTAGGCAAGCTGTAAAATAAACCTAACATGTTCGGTCGTCAATCCTCCTCTACCACGAGGATAATTTTTGAAAACAATTTCTCCGCTTAAATTCAGAAAATTCTTTATTCAACTTCTAAGTCCTAAATTAGATAGATGACTTCCAATGTCCAATGGGAAAGCAATTGTTAGATCGTAAAGCACTGCCTTCATTCTTTTTCAGAGCGTTATATACTACCTACGTATTTTTTCCTGCAAATTATGCTATGTTCACACTACGGTCGTAACGCGCGTAACAGCTCTTTTGGCGTATCGAACGTAACGGCTGTAAAAAACGTTACGGCAGTTAAGCCGACACCTTTGTTCACATTTACTGCTGCTTAAATTACGGCTTTTGCAACAGGCCAATCAAATTTGGAGCTGCAGAATCGACGTCACCAGCGGTCCAATATGGCTCCTGCCAACATGCGAGCGCTGGCCGAGATCGAAGAAATTCACGCTCAAAACAAACTTATAGTCATGTATTCAATCGCCCAAAGACGACGAAGGCGACGCAGAAGGGTTTGGGTGCGGCAAGCATTTCTCGACAGGGCCGTGGACGGCGATTTTCACAACCTTTTCACCAAGCTCCGATTTGGTGACGCTGCGATGTTTCATAACATCATGCGCATGTCGCCCCAGCAGTTCCGCTTCCTTGAAAACCTAATGAGACCATTCATCGAAGTTCGGAGCACGCATCTGCGGCCATCGATTTTCTCGGCGGATAAACCAGATGAACTGAAAACAGTCTCGCAAGGCGCACTGCACTGCAAAAATTTTCACGAACACCGCCAATCGTGCGCACGGAATGGCGGAATGGCACCCCGGAGCTGTCTGCAGACGGGAGGACGGAAGTGTCGTCACCGCTTGTTGAAAGCCGAAAGCTTATCGGTCATTGGCTGTGTCGCAACGGCCGTAACATAACAGTCGTAAATGTTGCCGACCCTTTAACACTCTCACCCACGATTTTTGCGAGAATTGCGCACGTTGGTACCTTTACGTTCGCAGTCTGAACTAGACGCATACGCTTGTTGCGCTTCCGCTTACGTATGTTACGAAAACTCGGCGCCTTACGAACGTAGTCTGAACATAGCATTACACGCAACGCGCGATATACGAAAAGTGTTGCGTGATTAGCCGCCCGCGTTCAATGACATCAGTGGCTTCCAGAGTGATTTGAAGTAACCACCCAGCCACTACTGCGATCGTCACGCGAAACACGCAGCCCGCGTTCCGCAGAAGCAAGCCGCAACGCAGGCAGCTTCTCGAGTGAGGCAGCGAGCGCAGTCAGCGCCCTCGGATAACTTGTGGGACTGCTGGTGTCGCTGCCCGTGGGTACATACACACAAGTGTGATAGGTGAAAATTTAACGCAGAAAACATTTACTGAAAAAATATGACAACCATTCCACTCTGTGAAGATGGAATGACAGCGAAAGCTGACGACAGTCAAAGTTCTCAAACGAAAAGCAAAGTGATTTCGCTGCCGTTCCATCTCCGCAGTATGGAATGGTTGTCATTTTTTGCGTTGCGAGTCTGGCGTCATTGCTCGTTCGGAGATGTCCGGGCTCGCGATTGTCGTTTTCGTGCAGCGTCGCGGAAATGTTCTTCGTCGGTGGTCGTTTCCCGCCAATGCGTTTACATTCTCGTTGATGTTCCCTCCGGCACTCCTCGCACGAATGTTCTTCTTCGGGTGTGCGAACTATGCGTCCCCCCCCCCCCCAATCAATAAATCAGCTGTTTTTAGCGGCGATTCCTCTCCTGCTCATTTGCTGTGATAACCTTGGCGTCACGCTATTGTTCACGGTGAGCGTTCTAATCTGTTCCGCATTTTGACATCAGAACCGCCGCACTGCACCCGTATGGGTTTGATAGAAATCGCTAAGTCCGTTTCTGTTGCCGGATACCGAAAAAACTACGGAAGGTTAGTCATATACAGCTCTCGCTGTAAAAAAAAATGGCGGTCACTTAAGCTTAGCCTTTAAGAGCCGAACGTGATAGCATTCAAAGGTCCCTTACTGCAGCTCAGGCTTCCGGGAAGCTGCAGCTTATGTAACCGTAATGTTTACCAGCACACGCTGGAGGCGAAATCTATGCGCGAAGGCAAGCTTTCTGGTAGAAACGCGGCGCCTTGTTTGGGCTGGTCTTCGGGTATTGCTTCGCACTTTTGCTATTTCAGTCTGAAAAGATTTAACGTAAAAAGCACGCGCTGTCGGTGTCTTTTTTCCATGACGTTTGTTTTTGGACTGCGATTCTCAAAATTCAGAGGAATAACTTTTTAAAGCACGTAAGAGAAGGTCTGAGCAACTTTAACAATAGAAGAACAATTTAGTGCAATATATAATGTGCGTGGTTCGGGACGATTTTCTCCGCCGCGGACATTGACGCCAGAGGTTACTGCGGGTTTTCTGCGACAAGCGGTCCTTGACAATATCACGCTGAAAAGCACAAAAGAACATCCAGAATAACACGGCAGCAGGGGAGATATTCTGTAAGAGTCTACCTAATGGACATGCCCATTTCGTCTGCTGTTGAAGTTCTGATTGGTCAGGCTGGGCTGCACCAGCAGCGAGGTGCCGCAGCCAACCAGCCTATCAGCAGCAGATAGAATGGACGTGTCCACTAGGTGAACTCTTGCAGAATACCTCCCCAGGACGAGGTGTAATTTCAATACAGCTAATTAAACATCCCAGTCCAAAAAGAAAGGCACAGCTGACTAGTGCCATAGAGCAAGTGAATAAAAAAAAGTCTCTATCGGTTCGCATGAAAGCAAGATGCACCTTATGTACAAAAGCAAGGATAAGGATAAGATGAGCTCATACAGATCAGTTACAGTAATGTCGGTAATATATAGAATAGCAATGCAGGCCGTAAAATTACAGTTGTCGAAGTGACCAAGAAAAATGGTATAGTGGGGGAACTACAAAACGGCTACAGACCAGGTTGTCACTTAGGGGATAATACGTTTGTACCAGATGCGTGCAAACAGATTACAATAGCTCAGAATAGACCTTTCTGGACATTTCTATATATTAGGAGAGCTTATGACAACGTAGACAGGGCCTTGTTATGCAATATTGTCGATCATGAGGACATAGGTAATGATTTCGGGGAACTGCTTAGGGGGATATATAGGGTACAAACCGATTAAAGGTTGTATGGGACGACAGGAAATGCAAAGTACAAGCAAAAATTTACCGGAGACTGAAGTAAGGCTGTCTGCTGCCTCCGTTGTCGTTCACGCTTGATGTTAACGGCTTAGAGATACGACTGGAAAACAGTGAAATTAGGTGTTTATTTATTTTATTAGGTACAATCTTGCGGACAATAGTAAAGCAGGAAACTTCAAAAGGTGCAACAGGTCTCTGGGCTTATGTGCTCAGACGACATAGTTCTACTAGCGGACAATGCAAGGAACTTACAGAGACTCGCGAATACGTGGCATATCTAGGCCTTAATTAACTCGCGGATAAATCAGGAATCGTGATCTTTAATGAAGAGACTAGTGATGACATGGTTTCAATTCAAAAGCAAATCATACATATAGTCCAGTAATATAGATAGCTTGATGTCGACATACAGAAAGGAAACAGCAGGTCGAGCATTCACCAAGATAATCAAAGAATGAAGGGGGAGTGTAATGCAGCAATAATAAAACCTACAACACTTTGTGGCTGCTATAGGTATGAGTGGTTCAACAAATTCGGAAGGAAGTGGTTCAGTTGAGAGAAAGAGAAAACAAGAACAGAAAAGGCAGGGAGGTCAACCAGAAGAGCTTCCGATTTGCTACCCTACACTGCGGGTGGTGGAAAGACGAATAGAAAGATGAAAAAAGGGAGAGAGTAAGCACTGAGCGCGGATGGGATGGACACTATACACATGGACACAATAAACGGTCTCGTAAGCCGGTGCACTTTATTGCGCATAATAAGGTTACAAATGGGGATTATACATAAATACAGAGGGAGGTCCCATAGTCAACAGACTGTACAGGGGACCTCCCATTACAAATGACTAGGATATCTGAATACAAAGCAGCTATATACAAACACAGAACTAACCATATTAAGTTAGTCGCTAGCTAACGCTGTAAAATATTTAATGATGCAAAACACTTATAAATATGATGATAACAATCAAATTGTTATGTTGAGTGCAAAAATTTACGAAGGTTTCATTTCAATTTGTAAAAATGACAGAGTATATTAATATGAAACGGTAATGAGTTCCAAAGTGGTGTCACTGAAAAATTAGCAATAAATTAGCGTAACCATTCGCTGCACTAGTGGAGGAGGATTTCTCTGAACGTGACCATTTGGTCCCGCGCATGACCGGAATGCAGAACAGACGTCTGGTCAGGATCGGAAGATTCAAGAGAAGGATGATGCGCCCGGTGTGCGAGAGCTCGGTCGGTATCGTGGGCGGCTTCGTTTCCAGCCAGACCCGAGTGACCACGGGCGCAGATGATCTGGACGCGGCGTCGCCTTGACGGAGGAGTGCCGGAGAGTATCTTGTGCACTTGGGGTGCTATCCGTCCTCTTCTGTAGCTGCGAATAGCCGTTTTAGAATCGCTGATGATTCAGTGTGCGTTGGTAGCCGCGTAGGCCAGTGCGATGACCGTTTCTTCTCCTTCTTCGGGTTGCGTAGTGAGTATTGATGCGGCCGCGGCGAGGTGGTTCTGCGAGCCCGCGACTGCGACGACCGCCGTGGCGTTTTGTTTGGCTATTCCACTGTGTTCAAGTAGGCTACGTCAGCGACTTCGTCGTAGTGCTTAAGAAATTGCGAACTTTATTCAATATTATAATTCCATAATGCTGCCTTCTTTGTTAAGGATAAAACATGCTCATCCAATTTTAGGTGTTTATCTAAGATGACGTCAAGGAACAGTACATGATCAGTAGGATAAAGTGTGCTGGAAGCAAAGGTTAGCGATGATGTGCTTTTGTTTAGCTGAGAGGATGACGAAGTTAGATTTTGCAGTTAGATTTTGCCAGCGCGAACACTCGCAAATGCCATCCTTCGCTTGAAATCGAATATATTGTTGGGTTTGGAAGCTAACCAAATATAGCTAGGCTGATTTGCTTCAGGAGTCCACCGTAAAACCACAAAAGATGCAGGGCAGGGTGAAATGGGTTGGGCCTTTTTTGAAGTCGGAGAAGCACAGAGCAAAGTTTGTTTTTAGGAAAGACTCAGGAACGTGGATCACAATGAATTGGTGGCTAATGTGCCTACGTCTCTGTACCAGAAAGGCGTGGACACAGAACGGAGAATGAGGTCAAGGAAGTTTGCAACCAAGTACAGGGTAATTGAAAGTGTAAATACGCAACAAGGAGTCATCAAAAAGAAAGTGAGAGAAACAGAGACGGTAAATTGGATGAAAAGAATTAAAACAAAAAAAAAGACCTTGAAGGTTTCCAAGTATGTCAAGAAATAAATCAGAAAGAAACCTTTTTGCGATAACTTGCTGTTTGAGGCCTGAGTTGGTTTCCTAAAGACAAAAACATACCGGAGCAAACATTCGCAAAAGGATGAGGCATGTGTACGCGTGGGAAAAAAATTTGGTGACCCCTCAGCACATCCTAATGGAATACGAAGGAATTAACCCAGTGAGACCCGTAGGTAACGTACGCCTTCCAGAAGCGCTTGGCTTTAAAGTGAATGGAAGCATGAACCGGTCAGCAGTCGACATAAGCAAGTTACGTTTAGAGTACTGGTAAAAAAAGAAAAGAAGCAGAGAAAAGGTTGATAATACCGGATCCGTTATACTATGTATGCCTATAGGCATGGATAGTTGTGCAAGGTATATATAAAGGTTTTGAGGAAGAAAATGTTTAGAAAAGATAGGTGAAATGCCAGATTGATGTGAACGTAGCAGGACCGTTGATTATTTGTCACAGCCCTGTTTTGAAGGGGAGGCCAATAAATCACCATCATAATCATAATCAAAAGGTTCTCTCCATATTTCGCGCGGTGTCTCAAGTGCGGTGAAAATTAAATGAACACACACACACATACACACACGCGTGCGCACGCACATACACGCGATACAAATACTTCAAAATACGCACTCGCATTCGCAATACCTATTTCTACAGAAGTTCTTTTTTTTAGCTAAGATACAAGAAAACGTAAAAATATGCATTTACGCTATTTCTATCGTGCGGACGGAAACACAGTACTTTAATGCGGCCAGGTGCCCAAGAGCTGAAACGGAATTAGAGGAGGAAGCACAGAGGCGTGTATAAAACATTTCACGCGATTCACCTCGGTACAAACCACACCAGTCTGGGCGTTATTGCGGGGCCTGCAGCCATTATCAGCGTATACGCGGGAATTTGCAGGTTGTTTTTATGCTTTTTGTTTTAACTCTTTATGCCGCTTGGAATCGATTCTTTTATGCATCTCCCTCTGTGTGAGCGCGTTCCTGGCATGGCGTGCCGCGATGCATTTCCACACCAGCTTCGAATCGATCGAGCTCGAGGACGCGTGGCCATTCAAGTTGGCTGCTAGGAAGCCGCCAGGTACTTGCCCTCCTTAGCAAAAATTTAAGGAAAAAAATCCTTCGTTTTGTGGTTTTATGCTGGCTGCATCATAGGCCTTTGAAATAGTCGAGCGGAACACGTTCTTACGTCAGAAACCACAATCTCTCCTCTCTTAGGCACACTGTCTGGGCGACAACATTTTTCCGGCGTTCCCTTTTCCTGAAACGTGAAGCCTTTCAGCAGGCTTTCAGTGGGCTGAAACAGCGGGCATATCAAGTTTTTCTGCGTCACACGCGCAATACGAAGGTTAACCGGACATACCGGTTCAGCGAACGCTAATGTGGTTTTAAAGAATATGGAAGTGCGTAATGCAAGGCGCTAAGAAATCGAAGTGGCTCTGCGATGTAACGCAGTTCTTTGTATGTGCGCCTTTCAAGAGCGCTCAACGTGGTGCGTTGATTTTGTGTGCCCCATGAGATTATACGATTCTTGCCTTCAGTGTATGTAGAAAGTTCCAGAGGTCTTATGTTTCTTTAAAAACTTTTTCTTCTTCAATCGAGGGCAGGTATTCCGCATCGATCATTCTGTTGTGTACTGGCTGCAGCCATGTAATGACGACGAGGCAGTGTGGAAGGCATCAACAATGCGCTAAATGAGGAATAGTGAACCGAGGCATTACAATGTGCAGCATCCAAGTTCGCATAAAGTCTCATCCTTGCTGGTTGGTCAACGTAACATTATATTTCGAACAAATATACCTCAAACAGACATCTAACAAACGTGGGCGAAGAAACGTGGCTTCATTCACCAAGTCCGTGCCTACTGTGTCCAGTGTTACGCAGAAAATCAAGAACACGAGCATGGTAGCGGAACAATGCCTGAGATGCAAATCTGTCCTTTATGAAGATTGCGATCCTCTCAGAGCGTGGGACTCAATGAGTGCTTTAAATATACACTGGCATGTGCCAATAGATATTTCTATATACTAATCGACAGTGTTTTGGCTCTGAAAGTTATGTGTGAGATAGTCAGCAATGAAGGACTCCGGCATAATTACGGTTGCTCGTTTCATTTTATTTTTATTTTCGTTTTTAACCACGAACCAAAATAAAAGTACATGACAGTGCTTGAATTACGTTTCTATTACAACACGCTCATCGCCTACTAGAAGAGGACAGTGACCTCTTGCTCGGCAGCAAACACCCCCGTCATTGATGCAGCATGGCAGGTATTAGGGAGGCAGGAAGCTTGGATATGCAAATAGAAATGATAACCACACATGAAAGATGTATGATGTCTTCTTTGACTTCTGTAACTCTATGATGAATTTAATTTCTTATGCCTTCATAGACCGTATGTCTATATGCGTGCTCGAAGGTGGGCGTCCCACTGTGCTTGGCTTGAAATGTGTCGGCACGTTAGAGCGCGCACAGGTATTCATGCACGTGCCTGCGCATGTGGTTTCGCGCCGCTACAGTCATCGGGTGAGTCGTCTTGGGCGTCCGTGGCACGTATCGGCAATTTCTGAGCGGTGAGACAACAGTGAAGCTTCTCCGCGCAATCACGAGCGTAAAGAACAGGGGTAGAACAGGATCTTCACCCATCGATGCAACCGCTCCCCGCAGCAACACTTTTCAGCGCCCCGTGGAATGCGTTGCGTGCAGCGGCTCAGCCACGTCCGCACTGCAATCGAGCGCGGCTCCGGCGCTCGGCCCCCACCGAAGCAGCCACCAGACGCTTTGGAAACGTGACCTAATTACGGTCCGAACGCGAAGTCGCCCACCCTCGCTCGCTCGGCGCCGACGGAAGGGACGACGAGCACTCGACATCGGACCGAGCACGGGTGCCCCAAACGTGGTGCGCGGGCGCTTTGGTTGCGACGGCAGAGGCCAGTGATAATTGACGCACGTGGCTCCAATTAATGGTTCGCTCCTCCACTCGGACAGACCATTCGATTCCCGCCACCTGTGCAACACCCACTGGCTTTCCAACCGTGATTGGTGCTAACGTGTAGTGCATGATTACTTCTACGTTTTTATTTCATATCATCAGTTTTACCCTGCCGCATTGATTCTTTTCGGTCCGATGTTTGCAGTTGCAATCGGGAATACATACCACAAAGGGATCGTGGGACCAGTGTAGGTGCACTATAGTCGCGGGTAGGGGGCGTTCTATTCTATGCAGTTGAAGAGGCTGCGCCTTGTCTAGCGGCGACTTTTCTGACCCATCGAAACGTGTTCTTTTTTTCTCAGATCAAAGCTTTAGTTATGCGTACCACAACCTTATATCTCATTCTGGCGCCACTGGATATTCAAGCAGAATTTCATATAAGGGGCGCAAAGCAGGGTTGACGGTGCTAACGCAAGTCGTGAACTGGCAGACACCCACATCGACGCTTGTTTGCTCACTCACTCACTCACTCACTCACTCACTCACTCACTCACTCACTCACTCACTCACTCACTCACTCACTCACTCACTCACTCACTCACTCACTCACTCACTCACTCACTCACTCACTCACTCACTCACTCACTCACTCACTCACTCATTGCGCGCTACGGTCTAGCGAGTTATTTGTTGCATAATTGAAAAGCCAAAGACTATAGCATCACTTTTGTTAACGAAAATACGGTGCTGTACACGTCACATCGTTGGAATGAACAATTCATTACTTCTTGCAAGAGCAAAAAGAAATATGTCGTGAGTTTATCGAGGAATGTTTCGTTATGGACTTCAGCAGCCCAGCCACGTGGGAGGCACACAGAAAATAACGCCACCACGACACGAAAAAAAGAAGAACATTGTCAAGCAGATTGCTGCTCATATTGGGCCCGCGGCGTGAATGGAACTTATTTTCTGATGACGTTCGCTGCACGGCTGTCGCGGATCGTTGGCTGTTTTGCTTTGCTGCTACGATTCTTCATATCCCAGTGGAGGTTTTTTTGCCGTGCGCTGATTGGCCGGAGGTCGGAGAAAGACGTGACATCGGCCCAATTCGCGAGAACACAGACAAAGATGCTGAGCGAAGCAACTGCCTCCGTTCTGCCTGTTGCGTCCGTAATGAAGGACACTGGAAGAAAGCAACACGGACCGGCAGAAACCGCTGCGGCTTCCGATCTCATCGCGCAGCTCGCAGTTGTGCTATTTCCTTTTACTTTCTTGCTGGTCCACATTTAGCTTCGCACATCTGCTGAGCGCTGCGTGTAGTGAGAGACACGGTATTTGTTGTTCCTTATTAAGTCGTAAACGGAACAGTAACTCCATGAAGATCGAAGCCTGGGGTTTTACTTGCCAAAACCACGATTTGGTTATCAGGTGCGTCGAGTGGAGGACTCCCGATTAATCTTGATCACCAGGGAATCATTAACGTGCCTTCAATGCACGGCACACATGCGCTTTTGCATTTCGCCTCTATCAAAAACTCTACGAAGATTACGAAGCAGCTGACAGACACCGCAAGCGCTGCCTGTCTACTATAGCTTTATATCGTGACTAAATACAGGACTAAACCAGTGTAAACGTGCCCAATATCAAGGTAAGTAGGCTCACAGATGTATTGCGTATAGTTCTAGGTCGGGAGAAATTAATGAAGGCGGAAGACCTTGGTTATTGCTGTCGGATATCCATGTTCTTAGATAAATAATGAGTAATAAATGCTGATACTGCGTTAGGAGTTTCATTAAATGCTCTCTCTGATCCTGAGTTGTATTAATCCTGGTAGGTTTCCTGCAATCCCATTTTTTTTTGCCCTTCATTCGTAAGTCTGATGATGTCATACTTACTATTGGGTAAGAAATGAAATTTGTTCCGCGCGAAAGAACTAGTTATTTTCTCACTGTTGAGGGTTGTCTGCATTAAAGGCGCTTACATTCTAGGCAAGATCGTGGGCATCGTAGCACGCAAAATATACGTGCAGGCAGCCTGAACGTGTTAGTGAACCACCTAATCGACGTCGGTGCGCCGACCATTCATGACGACCAGTGATACGCATGCCGCGGCTGCGTCAATACACATGCGTGTACGTTACATTCGACGTATCTTGTCAACGCAAGGTGACTAGAGAACTTCTAATATAATTTCCACGAAGGCACCGTCCAATTTATATTTGCTTTAGGATAGTCCTTTCCAGCTTAGAACGACAGAAAGCTGAGCTAGTTGGTAAGGATTCATTATGCAAAAAAGAAGTGAGGCATGCAGACAGGACACAAAAGTAGAGAAGTGGACAACACGAACGCCGACTATCAACTGAAGGGAGCACAGAGGCGAAAAAAGAAAGAAGACACAAAACTCATCTGCGCATGCTCATGAATGGTAACAACGTTCCAGCTACTTCCATCACTTTCCAGCTCTTTCCTTAAGGGGTCCCTCCACGACAGATAACTGACTCTGCACTGGGTGATGGTCAGCGACAGCTAAGTGGGCCACAGTTCGTAGAAGTTTTGTCTGAAATATTCAAGAAAAAAAATCGATTTCATACTTTCTTCCAATCCCAGCATAGTGCAGGATATAGAAGTGTTATACAGGGTAAAGTGCAGTGATCATAGGTTAGTGAGGCTTAGGTTTCACCTCAATTTGAAGAAAGAAACAGTAATATTGGCCATAAGGGAAAAGCAGATCATTTCAGGCTGGTACTTGCAAACAAATATGCAGCCTTAGAAAAGAGCGATGAAGATGATATAGAGGTAAAAGATGAAACCGTAACCAGGCTAGCTTCAGAACCATCAATTGAAGTGGGGCGTAAGGCACCAAGGCAACCAGTAGGCAAGCTCTCCCAAGTAACAAATTACCTAATAAATAAATGACAAAGAATGAAAGTGCCCAACTCAATAGATCATATAGAATTGGTGGAACTCTCAAAACTGATCCACAAGGAGAAGATAAGCATATTCAAAATTATAACGCAAGACAGACTGAGGACGCAGTAAAAATGAACGCAGCAAGAAACCAGTAAGAAGAAAACCTGTCATAGGACAAGCCAAGATGTATGCACTCAAATATAAGCAGTGTAATATCACCAGCAATATCAGAAATGTAGTAAAAGCAGTGGAAGAATTCTATACTGACCTCCACAGTAGCCAGAGCAGCCACGATACCTCCGGTCAATGTAGTAATGAACAGGTTGCAGAGACTCGTTCGATATTTAGCGATGAAGTTAGAAGGGTCTTGCAAGGCATGAAACCGCGAAAAGTGGCAGGAGAAGTTGGAATAAGAATCGATTTAATCAAAGATGGAGGAAACATATTGCTTGAAAAACTGGTGGCCCTTTATACGAACTGTCTATCGACTTTAAGGGTTCCAAATAACTGGGAGAATGCCAACATTATACTAATCCACAAAAAGGGAGACATTAAAGAATAGCAAAATTATAGGCCGATTAGCTTACTCCGAGTATTATAAAAATTTCACCAATATAATCTCCACTATTATAAGGGCAACACTGGACTTCAGTCAACCAATTGAACAGGCTGCTTTCAGGAAGGAATATTCTAAAGTGGATCCCATCCATGTCATTATTCAGATAATAGAGAAATCCGCAGAGTACAATCCGCCTCTGTATATGGCTTTCATAGTTACGAAAACGCATTTGAGTCAGTACTGATACCAACGGTCATAGAGACATTACGTAATCAAGGTGTACAGGACGCTTGCGTAAATATCTTGGAAAATGCCTACAGAGATTAGACACCTACTTTAATTCTCCACAAGAAAAGTAAGAAGATATCTATAAAGAAAGCGGTCAGAAAAGGAGACGCAATCTCTCCAATGCTTTTCACTGCGTCCTTGAAAGAAGTATTCAAACTATTACACTGGGAAGGCTTAGGAGGGAGGATCAACGGCGAATATCTCAGCAACCTTCGATTTGCAGATGACATTGTCCTTTTCAGCAACACTGGGGACGAGTTACAACATATTATTGAGGACCTTAGTAGAGAGAATGTAAGTGGGGTTGAAGAAGAATATGCAGAAGACAAATATAATGATCAATAGTCGGGCAAGGGAACAAGAGTTCACAGAGATAGAGAAAAGGAAGGAATGAAGGAATGAACGAAGGAAGTAAGGAAGGAAGGAAGGAAAAAGTGGAGAAGGAAAGGCAGGGAGGTTAACCAGTTTAGCTGAACCGTTTTGCTACCCTACACATGGGTGCGGGATGGGGGGATGAAATATGGGGAGGAGAGAGCACATAGCACAGCACACACATCGTCAGTTACAGTCCGTCACTCTTGCGTGATATGTGACATCACTGTCACAGCCCCTTGTCCAAGCCCGCCTCTTTCAAAAACCGAAGTAGTGCCTTCGTCGCCTTCAGCTGAGATGTCTTCTGTCGGCGACATGGGAAAATCGTTTCAACTGACGATGGTCTAATGTCAAGGTGCGCTAGAACGGATGCCAGGGACTGTCTCTGAACAATATATTAAGGACAGCCACACAGAATGTATTCTAGTGTCTCCTCTCAAAGACAGACATTGCAGACAGCGCTGTCGGCAATTCCAATGCGACATGAGTAAGATTTCGTGAATGCCACCCCTAGCCATAAACGATGAAGCAGAGTGACCTCTCTTCGGCGGAGTCCAGTTGGCATACAGAGATGCATCAAAGAGGGCAGGTCGTATTGACGATTGCTCCCGTTGGCCCGGCTGCTTGGTGTGCACCATAGAGAGAGCGTGATCTCCTGTGCAAGCACTCGAAGTCTGCTGGCTGTGTAGGACCGCGAAAGTGGTATGGCCTTTTCCTGTGCGTCTTCAAGAGCTGCCCGAGCGGCATTATCGGCGTCTTCGTTTCCTATGACGCCGCAGTGGCTTGGCAGCCACTGGAACGTCACCTGGTGTCCTTTCTCATGTGTTGTATAGAGTAGGCACGAGCCCTTCGTATGGCCCAGGACGAAGAGCTGGTAGCACAAATTGTAGGGCTACCTTTGAGTCACTGAAGATTGACCATTGTCGAGGTGGTTCCCGATTGACAAAACAAAGAGCCGTGCGAAGAGCAGCTAGTTCCGCAGATGTAGATGTCGTTGGGTGGTGGTAATAGCTCTTGCTGATGGTAATAGCTCTTGCTCGGACAACCGGCGCACCGGACGAACACCAGATGATTGTCGAACCATCAGTATAAAGATGTACACTGTCCGCATACCTCTCGTGCAGACGAAGCAGAGACAGTTGTTTCAGCACAGGCGACAACAGCTCAGACTTTTTTTCCCATTTCCTGGTACACTGAGATGTACTGTGGGGCTGATAAGACACCAAGGGGGTATCGATGGTTTAGATGCAGTGGTGAAGCCCGAGGGAAGTTTGTCGTTGTATTTGACGAAAGCTTTAGACAATGATGCAAGGCGCCTGTCGGAAGGTAGTGTTGCAAGGTGGTGATAGGGGGCACGTGCAAGATGCCTGATGTGCGTTCTCAGGGCTTCCACCGTAATGTGAGTTTGCATTGGATGGCCCCGAGTAATCGCAATAGTTGCCTCTCTTGACGTACATCTGGGCAAACCAAGGCAAACTCTGAGTGCTTGAGCTTGTGCTGCCTGCAGAACACGAATATTTGTCTGGCAGGTGTTTTTCAGTACAGGTAGACTATATCTTAAAAAACCGAAAAAGAGAGCTCTGTACAAGTTTCAGCATTGCGTCTGCTGACATCCCCTACGTCTTTCCTATCAAGTATTTAAACCATGGGGAAGTTCCTGTCAGGCGCCATTTCATGTAGACCACGTGCGGGCTCCAACAGAGGTCTCGGTCAATTATTACGCCAAGAAATCTGTCGGTTCTGAGATTGGAAATGGTCCACCCATTGACTGAGATGATATAAGGCGTGATTGGTTTGCGATTAAATGTCACTAGTGCTCATTTTTGTGGTGATATGCTGAGACCTTGTTTACATACGTAGCTCGGTGTCAAAGTTGCCGCTCTTTGAAGCCACGTACGTATCCGAGGATGTGTAACTGCCGAAGTCCAGACGCAGATGCCGTCTGCGTATATTGAAATCTTGATAGTAGTTGGCACATATTCAGCAAGTCCAACAGGAGCGAGGTTGAATAGCGTCGGGCTGAAAGCGCCGCCTTGAGGAACGCCCCTGCTGGTATAGCGTCGCGTAGTTGGGCCATCGTCAGTTAACGCGAAGTATGTTCTTGCAGATAGGTAACTTGCAATCCACAAAAAGACTCGACCGCCTAGGCCAACCGTCGCAAGAGCATCGAGAATGGCCTCATGTAGTACGTTATCGTATGCGCCTTTCACATCTAAGAACAAAGCTGCTGATAAACGCTTACGGGACCTTTCGTGTTGGACATATGAAGCGAGATCAACTACATTGTCGACGGAAGAGCGGCCACGTCAGAAATCAACCATGGAATTCGGATAAATCTTGTAGTGTTCAAGGTACCATTCCTGGTGGCCAAGGATCATTCGTTCCATTATCTTTCCTACACAGCTGGCCAGCGCTATTGGGTGGTAAGAGGTGAGCTCTAGTGGGGATTTGCTCTGCTTCAAGAGTGGCACCAGACGGCTTATTTTTCATTCGTCAGGAACATTTCCCCTCCTGCCCTTAGGCATTGTAAAGATTCAAGAATTCTCTTCGTGCGGATTCTCTGAGATAGCACAAGGCTCGGTATGATATACCATCTGGACATGGAGATGAAGAGCGCCTGCAGAAAGCTAGTGCCGCCTCGAACTCCTCTATTGTAAAAGGAAGGTCCACGCGGCAATCACAGGAATGGGGGACGTCACCTGGGGCTGGAGAAACTGGACGAGTCGCTTGGTCTGCGATCCGCGCACAAAAGTCTTCTGCGACATCGATGTATTGCCGCCCTTGGAAAAGCGCGAGCGCTTTGAATGGACAACGCTGTTCCGGAAGGCAATGCAGACCTTGCACCGTTTTCCAAATGTGAGACAGCGGCTTGCGGGGATCTAGTGTCTGGCAAAACATTGTCCAACGTTCCGACGCTAATGTATCCATATGGAGCTGAATCTTCTCTTGCATCCTCCTGGCTGCCCTAAGGCCATGGATTGATTATGTGCGCCGATATCGACGTTCCGCCCGGCGACGAAGTGCTCGAAGTCGCTCTAATTCTGTGTCGAAGTTGTTTCGCGTGGAAAAGATCGCCATCATGCGAGTGGCATTTTGCATCGCATTTTTAATTGCTTGCTCTAACCCAGAGGGTAGGCCCTCGCGGCAGGCATCTGCCATATCAGATATGAGGTTGGCCCATTGAGTCCTCCGAATGGTATTCCGTGGACGAAATCTAGACGGTAAGCCTTTGTTGCTTAGACAGGTGGTAATGTGATCTCTCCCATTGGTCTCAATATCTGGAAGCCACTTCACATATCTAGCGAGAGGGTTGGAGACAAAAGCAAGGTCGAGGCAGCTGCCGTATGTTGCGCCTCACAGAAAGCTGGGGCTACCATCGTTCAGGAGAGTAAAGTCATAGTTGTAGGCGATGCTTGCTAATCTTCGTCCTCTTGCATTTGTCCTTGTGCTTCCCCATGCTGGATAGTGTGCATTGAAATCTCCTATGATGACCCATGGGACGGGACAAACACTCAAAATATCCGCTAATCTTTTAGTATCAAAATTGCTTGAAGGGGATATATATACGCCTATGAGAGTAAACAAGAGTTTGTTCTTTTTAACTGTGATGCACATATAATGATTGTCGTCGTGCGGTGCAATGGATTGCAAAACATAGGTGAGTTCTCGATGAAGAAAAACGATGATTTTGCTGCATGCAGCATTTGTTGAAGACATGACAACATCGTACCCTGATTCTGATTGGTTTCGACAAGTTGGGCTCACAAATGACGATGATTGGAAACACATTGGTGTACATAAACTCACGAAAAATTGGAGGACGCTTAAGCTTCGCCTTCAAGAGTGGAACGCGACAGCGTTATCGCACCCCGTTCGCACCGCCTACTCAAACGCGCTACACCAGCCAAACGTCGTGATCGGCAGAGATAGCCGGGCCCCGACGCGCCATGAAGGCGGACGCGGTCACAGGGCGAGTGGCGCGCCACGTGTCGGGGCAGCACCGTACATTGCGAGGAGGGGGTCTTCTGTGTTTGCCGCAAGATGGCTCTGCGAGTGCGCAGAGCGCGGAAGAAGTTCAGCGGAAACGTACCTTGCTACTCGTGAAACTGCGACTTCTGTAAGTTACATGGTCATAATTACCGATATACACTGCAGTATCCCGGCCACGGCGGCCGCATGTCGATGGGGGGAAATGCGAAAACACCCGTGTGCTTAGATTTAGGTGCACGTTAAAGAACCCCAGGTGGTCAAAATTTCCGGAGTCCTCCACTACGGCGTGCCTCATAATCGGAAAGTGGTTTTGGCACGTAAAATCCCAAATATTATTATTATATTACACTGCAGTATAACTTCCTACGGCGCGTTTCTGAGGCAACACCGCATTCACTAGAGGCGATTTTGTCCCGTTCTGAAGGAACAAACTCGTAACTGAGTGGTAGCATCTCCGTCTCACACTCCGGAGACCCTGGTTCGATTCCCACCGGCCCATCTTGCAAGATGTTTTTTTTTTATTTATGAAGTGCCGTCTGGGATTTATCGCTCGAATCCGCGGCGAATGCCGCGGACGCCGATTCCGACACCGGCTTTTCTGCGACACGAGCTCCTTGACGCTGTTGCGTTAAAACCTGAAAGACGTGATTTTAGCCCTCTGCCATTCCATTGGATGGCGGATGCTGCCTTGACTCCTTTCGGAAGGATGGGGTATGGGTAGCCATCTTTCTAGTTGAGGGATTCAAGCACTGGTCTTAAGGCGTCAAGAACGTTAAGTGCGCTTCGAGCAGACGTTGTACCCATGTCTACTAAAATCGCTCAGGTGGCTTCCATGAGGGAATGTAGCTCCGAGAGGACTTGATGATCTGTTTTAGGTGAATCATCCATGACCGGAGAAGGCTCCGGTGGGGCCGCGACCTTCTGAGCTTCCTTATCAAGGGAGCGGCTCGGTAGCGTAGGCCATTCCTCCAAAGAAATCGCCTTATCTGCGTCCTTCGTAGAAGTGGTGGGCCCTTTCGCGGCGCGACTAAAGGGTGCCGCAGTGCAGCGGGTACTATCACATCGCGCATGCACCTTCTTTGAAGACGTACGATGGTGCCGACGTCGACCCGACGCTGGGCTACTTCGGCTGCCTCCCTGTGGGCTGAATTGTCTCTGGCAATTTGCTTGAGAACCGCGTGCTCCTTCTTTATGCGGGGACAGTCTTTCGACGAGCCCGCATGAGGGCAGCTACAGTTGACGTACTTCAGAAGCGTGGCACCGCAGGTCTCTTCCGCATGAGGTTCAGCGCAACAAGGACACAGTAGCGAGTTGGTACACACGCCCTTGACGTGTCCTAGCCCGAAACAATGATGGCATTGGAGCGGCTTCTGGATGAATGGTCGAACCGGATGTCGGAAATGTCTGACTTTAACGAGCGATGGTATACGATCCCCCTTGAAAATTACTTTTACGCAGCACGTATTCCCAAGGCGGCGCACTTGCGTAATGATCGTGCCCTCGTTTATCGACTTGATGAGGCTAGGTAGGTCATTATTGGGAATGGCGATGTCAATGTCGTAAATTACACCGGCTATGAATGTATTGTCGATCGGGATAAAGGGGCGCATTTTGGTTTCGCCTAGCTCCATGATTTCTTTAAGTTTTCCAGGTGCACTCACGTTGTACACGTCTATGGGGAGTATATTCTTGCGTGGATTTATTCTGATCTCTTTAATTTGATCCGGCACCGCACATTCCAGAAAAATTAATAGGGCTTGCCTGTTCAGCAATCCTAGGTTGCTTGAGTGTTTTTCTGTCGTAAAGATGACGTGTGGCCTGCGCGGAGGCCTTGACTTAATAGTCGTTGTACTCACAGGAGTTGACGGCGTTGTGTTGACGATCTTTCTCTTCGCCCTCTTACTCTAGATGGGTATAAAGCTGTCGTTGGATGAATCACTTCCCGACATAGAGTACAGCTCGGTGTCTTCGGTGTCACTGGGTGAGCCAACTGGCTTCCTTGCGGTTGACTGCCATGACGACTTCTGGCCGGGCGGACCTCTTGCATGCTCCGCGTCCATGGCCGCAAGACGGGGAGATGAGGCGCCTCTAAAGGTGAAGATTTCACCAAAAACTCACAGAGCTCAGAAACAAGTGTTCGGCCAAAAAGACACTTCATCGTCTTCTCCGAGAGAGAAAAGGATGCATAGAAATGCAGGGAGGTTAACAAGAGGTAGTTCTGGTTGGCTACCCTGCACGGTGGAAAGGGTTAAGGGGTGAAAACAGAGAAAGAGTTTAGAAGGTGTAGTTATAGGGAAAGAGAGACGAGCACGAACAAACCGCGTACGCTATACAGCGGTAGGGGGCAGCGTTCCTAAAGCCTATCGCGAAGCCCCATTGACTGCAGGAACCTTAATAACGCAAATAAGGCCTTCAGCGTGGATGTTCTTTGGGAGCACTGACCTTTGAGCTCTGATAGCGAACGATTGTCGAACTGGTCCAGTAGCCAGCACATCACTTGTCTCTGGGCACTATATCGCGGGCAGACACAGATAATATGTGCAAGCGCCTCAGCACTGTTGCATGTGTCTCGCGTGGGCTGTTGGCCATTCAAATAAGGAAAGCATATGAGTTCGTAAATGCAACGCCTAGCGACAGACGGTACAGCATGGTCTGTTCACGTCGTGGTAACCCAGGCGGTAGGTGCATCAGTATGTCCGGAGACAACGAAGGCAAACTACACATGGTGAAAATGTTCCAGTCCCACAGGGGCAAAATACATTCACGGGACATCAATCGCAGCCCAGCCGCAGCATCTGTTCGCGAAATCGGAATCAAGACACGTTGACCACTTTCATGGGCAGATCAGGCGGCTTCGTCGGTGTGGTCACTCCCACTCATGTTTCAATGTTCTGGAAGCCATTGAAAGATTATGTTGTGTCTCTTGTCCTGACTGCAATGATGTATGTGTCAAATTTTTGAGGCCAGTTATTCATTGGGTCCGTGGCGCACTGGGCTTTGTATGCACTGAAGCGCTGCCTTAGACCCACTAAAGACTGTTCATTGTTGCGGTGGTTTCTGCTTAATGAAAGCAAGTGCAGCATGGAGTGCTGCAAATTCTGCACCCCCTGATGTGGTCACACATAAAGTTTTAAATTAGATTTCTTCAGATTTTGCCGGCATGACGACTGCAGCAGCAGAGCTGTTGAGCTCTGCTGCTGCAGAGCTCAAGATGTTTGCAGAGCTGCAAACATCTGTGTAGACATGTTGCTGGAATCTGTGCACGCTGTGAATGTGTTACAAATTTGCTTGCTTCAAAGCTTGCAATGGTGCTCCAGCTTTCTTTCTGATGCCTGTAATTGTCAATTGAACTTGCGGCTCATGCAGACACCACAATGGGTCTGGCAATCGTGTAGCAGGCGCGAATTGTGATGGCAAGAAGGCCTAATGTCTTCCAATACTTTTGGAAAAAGTTCAATGTGGCCTCTTTGTTCGCAAACAAGCAAGATGGTGCGACGCAATCCGAGTAAGGTGTTGGTTCTATGCTCTCAGGACATCTGTATCAATGCAAACTGTCAAAGGAGCGCCTCTTGCAACGGCCACTATTGTGATCGATGACGTATTTCTTGGGAGACCAAGACAAGTTATCAGTGTTTGTGCTTGCATACTCTGGAGTTTGTAGATATTTGTAGTGCAAGTATTTCCTAGTACCGGTAAGCTGTACCGCAGGAAGCCAAAAAAATAGTGATTTATATAGTTGCAGCATTGATGGTACTGTTGCGCCCCAGAACTTCCCACCGAGAAACGCAAGAAAGTCCGCAATGACGGCCAAGCGTTTTGCCGTGTACAAGAGGTGAGGACTCCAAGACAGCTCTCTATCAATGATAACGCCAAGAAATCAGTGCGTTCGTCTGTATTGTACTGTTTGTTCATTAATCCGCAAAGCATACGGGGCCATCGCTTTGCGAGTAAAAGAAACGAGTGCACATTTCACAGGGGAAAGCTCCAGGCCTTGCCTTCTTATATATGTTGACATGGCCATTGAAGCCTTCTTATATATGTTGACATGGCCGTTGAAGCCTCCTGAAGTCGTGCGTGGACTTTTACACGTGTCGCTCCTGAAGCCCATATGCAAATGTCATCTGCATATACGGAGAGCTGAAGGATTTGCGGTAACAAAACGGCGAGACCAACGAGCGCGAGGTTGATCAGGGTACGGCTGAGTACTCCGCCTTGCCGTACACCCCCACTGGTATAGCTCGACGGCATTGGTCCGTCTTCAGTCAAAATAAAGAAAGATCTTCCGTTCAAATAGCTGCGTATCCAGCGAAAGGCGTGTCCCTCAATCCCTACAGCTTCTAAGGCGTCCAGAATTGCATGAATGATCTACATTGTCGTACGCACCTTTACTATCATGGAATAAGGCCGTAGTGATTCGTTTCAGATGTTTCTCATGCTGTACATATGTTACAAGGTCAATAACGCTACCTATTTCCGAGCGTCCGGGTCGAAAGCCAGCCAATACCTGTCGATAGACGTTGCCAAATTCCAAGTACCATGCTAATCGTGTAATACCCTAGTTACATGGGCCGCTTAACAGCGGTTAAACTTAACCGTGGCTGACTCGCTCAACCATGGTTAACGCGAACCGTAGTCTGCTAGAGTTACACGGGCTATCCTGACCACGGTTAATGGTCTGATGACGCGTCACGTGATCTCTTGCGTATAGGTTTCATTTTGAATAATTTTTCTTCAATATTTCAATAAAGCGGTATAAAGATGTTATTTTTCAGCAAAGCAATTGTCATACTTATGAATTTAAACGTGTAAGACTGCATTTTGCACGTGTAGGTTATTTATTTTCGATACACCTGCTCTCAGTTGTGAGAATGCCTGGTGGTAATACACTATATATAGAAAGTCAGAATTAAGGGTCACAAATTGGTAAATATAAAATAAAATTAGGCCCACTGAACAAAAAGGTAAAGAAAGTTCTTAATGAACAAATGAATGTTTCGACTAACAAACATTGGTTACACAATTAAAGGGAGTACACCTTTACGCGAATGCACATCGGAACTATACGTTTGCATATACAAAAAAAAGAAGAAATGAAGAAAAGCGAGTGGTTTCAGGTGTTAATGTATGTACACTGCAATTTCACATTGCACAAGTTATCACAAAAAGTACATGTTAAAAATACTGAAGTTATAGGTTTAAAAGCAGCACCATGAAACTGGACAAGGAAGTGAGACGCATAGAAACACACAGCGTTTGTGTGGGTCTCACTTGTCCAGTTTCATCGCGCTGTTCTTAAATTTTGAAAGTGTGCGTTGCCGTCATCTTTGTCTAGAGGTGCGCGTTCCGACTTTTTGAGCGCAGAGCGGCCAGATTATCTTCCCAACCGCGTATCAGTGCCTCAGTTGTCGTGTCAGGTCAAATGATACGCTTTTTGGAAGATATCTGGGAAGCGCCAGCGCTCCACTTGGGAGAAGTACCATCCGCCACTTTGCCCGATTCCGAAATGTCGGTTACACTAAACCGAGGTTGCCAAGCTAGGTTGGCGGTTAACCGCGATCAGCGTCCTAACCGCAGTTTCGAGTTTCGCCTGCCGTGTAACAGCGCTAACCATGTTTAGTGATAACCGCGGTTACCTTAACCGCGGTTAAGGTCGCCCGTGTAACAGGGATATAAGGGTCATTCTCTCCATTACCTTGCCGATACAGCTGGCCAGTGCTATTCGACGGTAAGATGACAATTCCAACCGAGAGTTGCCAGGCTTGAGGAATGAAACAAGCTGACTGGATTTCCACGTGGTCAGGACCAAGCCGTCACGCCATGATGCACTGTATATTCCAAGAAGTGCATCTCTGGCCTCTTGACCAAGGTTTGCAAGCGCTGAGTATGTGATGCCATCGGGTGCTGGTGACAAAGATCGCCTGCACCCAGCGAGTGCTGCCTCCAGTTCTTCGATGTAGAAAGGAGCGTCTATACGACGATCTCGGGAGCAAGGGGGGGGGGGGGGTGCAATAGGAATAGGTGCGCAAGGTGAACAGGTGAACGCTGGACTCGCGATCCTTGCGCAGTAATCTTCGGCTACGTCGACTTCACGGCGTCTTTCGCTAGATATAAATGGATCACCAGTCAGCCTCTAGAGTTTGTGAAGCAGTATGGTTACCTAGGTAAATGACTCACAGTGGACCCTGATCATGAGGGCTATATTTACAGAAGGATAAGAATGGGTTGCAGCACATACAGCAGACATCGTCAGATCCTGAAAAGAAACTTACTATAATCATTGAAAAGAACGGTGTACAATTGGTGCATTCTACCAGTGCTAACATATGGGGCAGAAACTTGAAGACTGACAGAGAAGCTGGAAAACAAGTTAAGCACCGCGCAGAGGGAGATGGAACGAAGATTGTTGGGCGTAACGTTATGAGACAAGAAGAGAGCGGTGTGGATCAGAGAGCAAATGGTGATAGCCGATATTCCGTTTGACATTAAAAGAAAAAAAAAAAGGAGCTGTGCAGGTCATGCATTGCGTAGGTTACATAACCGGTGGAGCATTAGGGCTACAGAATGGGTGCCAAGAGAAGGGAAACGCAGTCAAGGGCACCAGAGGACTAGGTGGGGTGATGGAATGAAGAAATTCGCAGGCGCAAGTAGGAATCGGTTAACGCAGGGCAAGGGCAATCCGAGATCGCAGGGAGAGGCCTTCGTCCTTGCAGTGGACATAAAAGATGATGATGATGATGATGATGATGATGATTATCATGATGATGGTGATGATTCAAGGAGGGGCTGATGAATGAACAGCGGTGCGTGGACGACCGCCTCAAAAATATGGACTGATGTCAAATGTACAAAACAGTTTCGAAGACTACATTAGGGTTAACATTCTATAGCAGTCTATTCTGAGTGCGTTGACCTCTTTGGCATAATAAAAATAGCTCGATTCCGCTAATACTTGTGTAGAAGCAGTTTATGGTTGGTACTATTGAGTGGGGGCATCATGTCGCCGCTGAACCAGGCTTTTCTCAAAATGTCAAATATAGCGTCGTTCCTGAGACTGCAAGCGTTCCCCACTTTTAAAATTTGTGTGTTGTAGTTGTGTTGGCAAATGGGGTAGCCCTGAATCAAGAAAGCCGCATGTCAATTAATCAACGCTTTTTGGATGCCTGCAGCAAATTATTTATCTTTTTCGAATAATCTTATTTGCTGGATTCATCGTAGTCTAGCTAGCATTACGTATTTTGCAGGTCTGGAATACTCTTCTCCCTTCACGGTCCGACGTGCAGCATCAAGCCCACAATAGAAAGCTTACACAAAGTGTTTGTAGAAATGTAGGACAAAAAATAGGAAGAGAAAATACTATAATGCGTGACGGCGAGTCATTGTATCAATCCTGCAGTTGAGTGTCTTTGCGCTGAGCACCTTAGACACATCATTTAGATGCTGTAAAGCATACGTGCAACATGGGTTGTTTCTATCGAACAATGGAGTTAGTTACTGCTGACGTTGTTTTCCTCGTTAATCTCAGAGTCCTTCTTGCTTTTTCTGCATCCTCAGCTCTCTACGAACCAACTAGCCTGCTCCAGCAGTTGGGGAGGCGTGTAATGCAGTAAGGTTATTGTTGTACGCCTTTTCCAAACTAGCCTGCTCCAATAACATACAATGTATTGCAGAGTAAGTAGTATATGGCGTCCACCAAATTCGTTTTCAAATCAGGAATAGCCTACATTTATTTATTTGTCTCCGAAATGCAGTCACCGTTGCTATTTGTGTTTTGCTTATTGGGCCCGCTTCGATTCTTCGAGTCTCATAAGCCTCACGGGAAGATCACGCAGCTGCACCTCTATCAGTTCTCCTCGCTTGCCTGCTCCCAAAACGCAGACGCGGAAAGAGGAGATAGCTTTCGCTTCCTAGTCACTTTCCTTTTTTCTTTTTTCTTTTTGTTCATTTGTTTTTCTAAGTATCTTACGCTTCTTGCCAACACAAAAAAAGAAGAAAAAAGAAGCAATGGCGCACTTTTTTCCTCATTCTTTTCGTTGCTCTTTCTTGTTACATAGCAGAACAACACGGAGAAGTCAGCGCTTCTTTTTCTCTCGCTGTACAAAGGCTGCCAGTCTTCTTTCACCTTCGCTTTCTTACAGCTCGCTAGGCGCATTCATTCCTGGCTTAGTGATTTATTTTATTGCTGCTTCGTATCTTCGAAGCGTAGGGTCTTTGCGCATCTCTAGCGTTTTGCGTCCACGTAAAGACGGAAGTACGCGTAGCGTTTATTTTTGTATCCTCTAGATATTGATTTATTTGTTTTACTCCTGGCAGCTCGCGTAGTGCATTACATATTTACTTGCTTTTTAGACGTATACAACAAAAGCCGCAGAAACTATACGTAATTTTGTTTTTGCTTACAAGCTTGCGCGCGGGAGCCTTCGCTGCGGGAGCTTTCTTGGGAAGTCTGCCACGTACGTAGGCTAAAGGGCACTGGCGGACGCGGGTGGCAGGTTGTATAATTTTTGTTTTCCGTCACAACGTCTCGCCATCTTCTCCGCTTGAATATTTTTCCTCCTTCACCCTTTAGATGGAATCGAAGCAAAAGAAAGGAGGGAGTGTTCGAAGCTTTGTTCTTCACGCCCCTGTTCCGCCAAATTTGACTAGTGTAGCTTTTTTTTCTTCTTGTCGGTCCTGTTGCCTGTTTTGGCATGTATCGTCGTTTGTGACGGCAACGTTTTGCTGTTCTCCTTGAAGCGCAAACTGCACTTACACTTTGCCACGCGCTTGACTTAACTCATGCACGTCTTACGCAAAGAGAGAATGGATGCACCGAGATCGCATTCTGAAGTGAATCAAACACCACCTCTTTTGTGAGGGCGGTGAAAAGCAACAACAAACAGAGTGTTAGACAGCACCGCCACCACTATCCTCGTGAGCATGTTTCATGCCACCTGCCGTGCTTTCGCCGCCTCAGACTGGTGAACAACTACCGGCTAGTGACGCAGCACATAAGATACTGAGCCAAATTTCTACTTCAGTATTGGCATAAAAAGGCAAGTTAATACGTATATGAACCCAACATACGCATTGACAGGACACCAGTGAGTCGAAAACACCTGACGCCAGAATTTTTCTTTTGCAGCCGCGTTCAGTAAGTTAAAACGCCTTGAACGGTTTTGTGTCATAGCCGAAAACGTTTAGACGCTGCCATGTGCACATAAATTTCTACTGGCATTAGGCGTGGCATCACGCTGAAATTGTAAACTGAAGCAGTGAATCCAACCCTAAAAGAAAGGGAGCGAGAAATGGCACTGATTTCGTTATTCTTTATTTTTTTCAATCCGAGGTTAAATTAAGGACGCTTACTTCACGTGTGTAGACTTTATATTTAACTGTGTCAACGAAGGCTCGTATTGCTTCACTGACAGAAATAGCGGGAACTGTTTTGTCCAGCGCGTAGTATAATATTCACACACTTTAATTGCACACGTGTGCAATAAACTGGTGTATTCATTATAACTGACGCGGCTAGTTCTCTTCCCACACTGGTAGAATGGTCGCCGGAGTTATATTTCATGCTGATAACATACTAAACAATCTGGAATACTAAAATCTCAAAACTACAACTGAAATTTATTTTCTCGGTTATGGAAAGTAATGGAAAACGGCATAAAAACAAGCCTTTGCGTGTGCGTTAATTTGGACAGTACAAAGCATCCTTCCTGACTGTCACTCACTCACTCACTCACTCACTCACTCACTCACTCACTCACTCACTCACTCACTCACTCACTCACTCACTCACTCACTCACTCACTCACTCACTCACTCACTCACTCACTCACTCACTCACTCACTCACTCACTCACTCACTCACTCACTCACTCACTCACTTACTCACTCACTCACTCACTCACTCACTCACTCACTCACTCACTCTATAGCATGGAGATGTACCTATCGCGATTTTCGCATTTTATCTGGCAAAAGCCTGAAGCCGAGTTTCGAGAGTTGTATGCAATGACTGCACTCCGGCTTCTAGAATGGCCTCCGCGAATATCGTGCTGCATGACGAAGGCAGCCGTGATAGCTTCGCGTCTCCCCTGAGCTACGTGGATACGCTGCGAGTACCCGAGCAAGATTTGTTCTTGGCGCGCGCTCGCTCCCTCGAGAGGTGTCGCTGAAACCCGGTCGATAGGCAATCATTCTGTCGCCCTAGCACGCTCATCAGGACCGGCGCACCGCCCAAGATGGGACAGTGTCTGCCGCGCGACCCCAGTGCAACTTGATTCTCTTTCAGCTTTGCGTGCGTTGCCTTGGCCACGGCATAGTTCTGCGCGCTTCAGGGCTCTGCTTGCAGGGAGCGGCTAGTAGCCCGGAGGGCGACTTATACTTTCTGCAATATGTTACTGTTTGTTGCAGCGCCTTCCGAATTGCGTATTCCCCACGGCTAGGTTAATACTAAATTGAGAATGGAAAGGATGGGTGCGTCTAAATAAAGCTTCGTTAGCATTTTTTTCGAATCCAGAATGGAAGCACGAAATATATAAAATGGTTATTTTAGTTTGGTTTCATGGAAAGCGTGTAACCAAATTTCTGTCTGCTGTTTACCATGAACCTAAGCACTTTGCATGGCAAAACTGGCTGCAAAATTTATCTACGGAAACATTTCTAGCATGAATATCTTCTCTAGGTGGTGATATCAGTTGTTTCAATCGAACAAAGGTGTAAGTTAGCGTCGGTTTGATGCAGAAAACGATACCATCGTAAGCAACACGCTAGGAGGCAGAAAAGTGAGTAAAACGTGGGCGGCTTTTGCAACAGCTATTACTCACTGCGCAGAGTAGAGAGAGAAAGCAGATTAACTGAGAGGAACAGCAGGGAGGTTGGCCGGACAGGCGTGTCTCTGGTTTGCTACTCTGCACTGGGTAAAAGTGAAGAGGAAAGCAGGATGGGGAGCGATGGCGGAAATGTACGAAGTGCCGAAGCACCTGCTATCCAAACGGTCTAGCTACATCAGTGTGCCTGGAAAGTGCGCGAGAAGACGCAGACAATTTAACATACACACTCTATCTATACATACAACTCTACATGTGTACATGCGTATAGTGAAAGAGAAAAAATTATAATGCACCCGAATGTAGCACGAAGCTGCAAAGGCAACCCACACGGTTCTCTCAAAACTATTTAATTTACTATCATGTTCCGGCATAGAAGATTAAACTCCGTATAATAATAAACTGCCTGTATTAAATTAAGCAAGGTAATATGACCTTTCTGTTTTGACAGTTCTTGCAGCTTCACCCAATACTTTCTATACTATGGGTGCCATTTAGATCTATGAACTCACACGTAAGCAGTGGGCCAATGAAAAGCCATCCGAGCTGGTTTGCGGCTGTACCAACCATGTCTTCAAAGTGTTGTTTACACTGGCTTTACTCAACAACAAAGTATAAGTATAAGTATAAGTACTTTGTTGTTGAGTAAAGCCAGTGTAAACAACACTTTGAAACATGAGTTCCCCTGGCTTTTGGAACATTTTCTCACCAACCATGTCACACACTGAAGGTTATTGCCTTCACACATGTCCTTACGACACAAAGCGAAGGTACATTCTGTTACCCAGTAGGGGAGTCCTTTACGTGTTCAGATTTCTCATTTTTATTGTCAATCAATGCGGAAACGAAAAAAAAGCCCAGGAACAAAAATAAATAGAGACGCCACATTATTGTCGTTCCTTCCCCAGATATGTGTCGTTTCTCCATTAATTGCGGGCAATGAATCTGCTATCCAAACGATTACAAATCATGTTACTTTTGGTGAGAACGAAGACACATCCTTTTGCGCTACTACAACGCTCACCACAGCTTGCGTGCTTGAGCTGAGCAAGGCAACGTAACAGCTAATCCTCCCGCCGTGGGCGAAAACTGCGCCGGCCGCCGTCTACCACTTATTCGTTTCGTGCACCCGTCAACGTGGCATTGATACCGGATGAGGAAACACGATATAGTGGAGACGCTTCTTTCGGGGCGAAGAACCGAGTTGGCGTGACGGGCTCGTGTTCTCCGTCCAACCCGAGTTTGCACGCCAAGCCACGGTTTCCCCGGGCTCGCGGGGTACAATAGACAGCGCGTTTTCGGCCCACTCCTCACCCTACGAGCTGTGCCGCTTGATGGCAGGAACCGCGCGCAGCGCAGATTGCGTGCCGATATTGGCGCACGACGTAGCATCGTTGCAGCACACGACGCGTGTCGGCGGCAACTGTTCGCCGCTCGATGTGATCGAGTGGCGGAGGCCGCGTTTTCCGCCTAATCAAATTTCGAGAGTGCAGCATCCATGCAGGCGCCGCCGTTGCGTGCCCAGGAGGATGAAGCGCACGTCGCGTGGGACAATTTCTTGCCGCCCGCGGTGCGATCGCTAGAAAATAGCGCGAGGTATCGTTCGGCCAGCGTGGAGTCTTTCTGGCTTTGCGAAGATGCGCTCCATTTCCCGAGTGAAATACAATGTCCTTAAGCACACATTCTAGTCTTATACAAAGCTCTTCTTGTTGCTCACTATATAGGGGCCACATTATACACGTTTATTCTAAACTGTTAATAGCAAACTTGACTGCTCAGTACGCCTTAAGTCTAATTGAATGCACTATGACCGCACAAGCTACACATTTTGTAAGTGCGCACTGTGGGGTTCTGACCCATGCTCTTGGGACAAAGGAATGACAACACAGTAGTACAAACAATCACAAGTGCATTTATTGCCCCTTTCTGCTAGCCGAATTGCTACCCACAATACATGCCGGTGGGCGCGCGACAAATCGCGGAAATCCGAGTCATCGCGACCGCAGAGCCAGCGCACATGTTCGCCCCATGCACCAACGCCTAGTCATTCGCGCGTATGTTCACGCGAACGTTGGCGCGTTCGAGCGATCACGTTCGTCCATTTCGGGGTAGACCTCGCGAGACGGTCTCGCAGAAGCATGGATCGGCGCACGCGCAGACGTCCGCGCCGCTTGCCGAGCCCGAGCCAAAGAGGAAGAGCATCCTCCTTTTTTTTTTTTTTGCGCCCAAGTAACCCCGCCGTTAGTTGGCGTTAGGAGAGCAACATTCACGCCATCTCTCATATTACCATGCAAGCATACCGACCGCCCCCATAAAGCCACGCGGCAAAGCCGGATTGCAGGAGACGGGAGCTATGCGGGAAAAAAAGTTATCAGGGGACGCGTGAGAGTCACGCAACCCCCCAGTACAAAGCTAGTGAGATGGCAAAACACCGCGCTTTTATGGCGAGATCACTTTTACGTGTTGCCTATGCAACAAGGCAGTGTCTCTGCCCATCTTCCAAAACAACTTGGTAACTTTCCTTTATTCAGGGCCACTCATGCGAACAAGAAATTATGACCATACTGTAAATGTAGCAAAATATTCATTCCTGTAAAAAACAGATGCCTGTGCAGGTCACAAACGTAAAGCCCCCACCGACTACTACAGTCGCCGTTCAAAGCGGCGAGCTTCAAACAGCGAGCTTGTCCAGGCAGAAGTGTTTGCTTTTAATATATTGTTACGCTAAAGCCACTGCAAGGACGAAGGAAGAGGGGAACGAAGTGCGCTTGTTGTTGCAGCGGCTAGCTGTCGGTGCGGCCCCTCTTCACCAAATCATCCTTAAATAAACGCACCCGGTCGTAACAGTGTTGGTGGAGGTGCGGGGTAGCCCCAATGAATTTTGAATCGATGGGGGTTGCCCCGGGTTATCCCGTAAATTTCTGGTTACTCCGGAAGTTTCGACCCCGTGAGGTTCTTTACCGTGCACCTAAATCTAGTACACGGGTGTTTCCGCATTTCGCCCCCATCGAAATGCGGCCACCATGGCCGGGATTCAATCGCGCGACCTCGTGGTGAGCAGCCCAGCAGCGCAGCCACTGAGCAACCACGGCGAGTACGCGCTCTGATGACGGGACGTCGCAGCTAATGGTAATTTACCTGCCGTTTTGCTGTTACAGACGACAGACGCTGGATTTTCCGCTCAATTGGCCATTGTACGCTTTTGCATCAATAACAATAATATTCCGTGGTAGTTTAGAGGGCCAGTGACATAGCGAAAAGCTGCAAATGTCGAATTTTTTTTTCGATGCAGCTGCAGTTTTGAGGATAACATTCAGCATGACTCATTGATTCGCTGAAATCGAAGTTCTAACACACGACTCATGTATTATGGGGGGAAAATACCACGCGAATGACACTGTACAAGCACGTGCTCAATTATGTTACAATTTCACTCTCGATAACAAGCAACGTCAAATTGCATGGTTCGGGCAATTTGAAGCAAAAATTAAAAAAACTAAAACAACTGTTACAAATAGTCGCCTGTATACCATCGAACGCCGCCTCACCGAGATATCGAACAGCCTCGCCTACTTATCAGTTAAGCAGGTTTCCACCAGAATGAGGCAAATTTAGGGCCGTCGATATTCTCTCTGCGCCGAGATTCGCTGTGGCTAGTGGCTAAATAGCGAGCGCGTGTAAACCCAAGAATTATTACTGCGGTCACGGTGTCTCGACAGCGACAGGCCGTCGCATTGCAGACGCGAGGCGCGCCGTCTGGGCCAGGAGGGAACGCCGGCGCAGCGTTCGTTTCGGGGCCGCTAAGACCGCCGCAGCGCACACATCCCATTATCAAGCGCCATTAAGCCGGCTTCGTTCGAGTCGCCGGTAACTGGCCATTAATTCGGCGCCGAACAACTTGAGTCCGGTAAATCACTCGCGCCTGATTCGCCTCGATTACGTGGCGAAGACCACGCAAGCGAACCCCGGGCTCCTTATTAGCGTCTCGGACAGCCTGTATAAGCCATTCGTTAGGCTGGAAAAGATACACGGCTCCGAATTTTCTTGTGCTTCGTGTTTGGCGAACTTCGCTTCCGTTAGTCGTTAAGGGAAAGGTGATGCGTCACGGGAAGACAGAACGTCTGGACTTGTGGCTATAAACCGTCTTTTTAAAAATGCTAAGATGTGCACAAGGTTGCGGCAGCTTCAACCGGTGTCATTTAATAACCTTCCGACCAAGTCGAATTGAGCCCTCAAGTACGGATTGCGATTTGCTACACCCGTGCGCTGACCACAGAAGGACCACTTTCACGCGCGCGCCGTTATGTTAATTGAGTGCCCAATTACACGACGTCAATTCTGGCCTTTGTAATGATGCACAGCAAGAAAGGATGTATAGTTCCCTATTGTGCCGCTGATAGGCGTCTCGGCGCCTCTGAGAAAAGTTATAGGACCCCGTAAGTTCATTTAACTTCCAAAGTGTCATTCTTGCAGTAGGTAATATATGAAATAACAAAATTGGCTGCGGCTTAGCTCAGCTAACCCTGGATATGCAAAGCGAAAGCTCGGGTTAGACTGGCGAAGTCTTAGTTTCACTTGGCTAACTTATGATTTAGTCGTAATTGTATGATTACGTATGCAATCATCGTTAAGCCAGCTATGACGGCTGTGCCTAGGTCAGTGGCTAGGCATGACTGTGATTAGGCTTCGGTAGACACGCATCGTTCGACGGTGCGACGCCTGTTGTGCCACAGGGAAAGCGCAAGTGCTAGACATGCAAGGCTAGACGCCACGAGCATGCACAGCGTCGAAGCACAGACGGTCAGGGCGCGAACGTGGTCGCTACGTTGATTTCCACGGCGCGACACCTGTTGTATTCCGGGGATATGACGGGGATACAGAGAAAACCAGCCGAATACGAAGATGAACCACATTACTCTCACTTTTCAAGTCAGTAAACGCTCCATGCGAGGATTCTCAGCATTCGTTCAAATCATTAGGACGCCAGACATACCACAGCCCACTTATTATTATCATGCTTGGCCTTTTTTAAATTTTGGGCTTCAGGTCTTTATTTAAACGCAATTACAAATTATTTTAAATTGATTTCACGCCTGCTTTCATCGCAGGCTTGAGATTTTCGCCCTATAATTTACTTTATTTTTCTTTCGCAGGACAAGGGTAATCTGCACCTCCCGGGGTGGTATGCCGAAACATTCGCGCATTTATATTTAGGTACACGTGAAATAGCTTCAGTTTATCAAAACTAATCCGCAGCCTTCCTGACTCCTGTGGGTGATAAGTCCATTACCCAATCAATGATTTATCCAAGTTACCTTACTAAAGTTACACTCGAAAGCAATACGTGACTAGGATTGGATGGCATGATCTGAACGTATTTACGAAATAAAGAAAAGTTGGAGCATCGGAGGAATCAATGTCAGCATTAGCCAGTGGCAGATAATTTTTAGAACTCTTAAAGCCGATAAAGAAAAAAAAAATAAGTTTCAGTGTGCCAAGGAGCAAGCCACAGAACACACAACAAAAATTTTGGAAACTATAGCCGCCCGAAACAAAATGAGCTGGCCAACAACCATAATCCCTACAGTCTGAAAACAACAAAGCAAATACCGAAGAGGGGGAGACTACGCTTCCACAAAGAGGACCGCTTGATACGGCGCCATCTCTGTGAACACGCGTGAGCCAATTTGAGGCACGCCCCAAGCTGTCCCGCGCAACATCTGTTCGCAAACTGCTCGCCGTGGTCGCGCACCGGCCGTCAAGTACAGCGGCGCGCCGGAGATCGTTATGCGACGTGCAACCAAACCCCCTCTACCTTCCCCTATCGTTTGCTGTGAGGGCAAGAAGTGTGCTCTTTTCTGCCTGCGAAAGCGTGGTCCGTAGCCTGTGCAGCAGACTCCAGACACAAATACACGTTGCGCTTCCCACAAGAGACAACTCAGCGAAGTCCTATGCAAAGCTCTATCCATTGCGTTCTTGCTTTTTTCGCAGACACTGGCTGGCTAGCATCGATTTCTTGTTTCCGTGCCTGCACGTGTCATTATTAACTTAAAGAACCGCGTAATGCCGATACTCAAAATGCGTCTGCCCCCCCCCCCCCCCCCCACCATCTTCCTTTTACGCGCACGCGTACATACCCTGTCTGTGAAATTGATGAGATTATGTGTGTCCCCGCGAGGGAAGCGAGCGCCGGTGAAAGTACGGAGAAGCGCGCTGCGCGTGCGGCGATGCAAATCAACCTAGAGGAAAGTATAGGTGGCGAAGGAGAAAGGAGGTGAATCTTCGCGGAGGAGGACGACAGGCAGAGGCACTCTGAGCTGACCTCCTCTGGCAATCGCCACGGGTTCCGTGTGCCCTATGGACGTACCGGGTTCGTCTCGTGTTCGAGAGGCCGAGTGCCATGCGAGAAAGACGGAGCAGCGACGCAAGCGGCGGCCGGCCGAATGCGAGTCGACCGACCCCGGAGTTGTCTGCAAGTGCTGGGCACGAGGTGAACAAGTCCGGCAAGAGGAACGGGCATGGCGTGCCCAGGAGATTCTATAGAAGAGAAGGAAGGAGAAAGGGGGGGGGGAAATCAGAAGCGTGAATAGTACATTACCAAAGTGCATTAAATTAAAAAGACTGTGCATTTCCAGTGCCGGGCCATATTTTCTAATGGCACTTTACACTTTATAAAAATCGAAAAACAGACTAAAAGACATAAAATAGAAAAAAATTGACCGCCTTTCCACTATTGTGACGAGGGGTGCAAGCGAAACTCGGAATCCGCAGCTCTTCGTTATCGTAACGCCTCGGCTTCGCGCTACCTCACGGCGAGGTCGGCACTTTGACGACAAGCCCTTTCTCGAACAAGAGCGAGGAGGCTCATTCGGTCCCCCAACATCTCACTTACCGCTCGACCCCCGCAAGCTCCCAAATCACGAAAACCATAAACAAAAGAGAGGATATGTGCGCACACCAGGAAATCACAGTACACTACAGACTAAATCGGCAAATTTATCCGGGAGCGGACATAACGCTCAGTAAGAAAGATGAGGTCATGTGGAGGAAATTACAGACGGGGATTTTTCCAAACCTCGTACTCTACAGCAAGTGGCACCCAAGAATATTCAGGTGAAAGTACAAATTCTGTGATGAGGCAGCAAATCTGGTTCACATGATGTGGACATGTCCGTCTAAGCATGATAGCTCCCGCATTCTAGAATCCTGGGAGGCTTTGCTCCGCAGCCCAGACCCCAACGTCCATCAGGACATCATCGGTCAAGCTCTTGCTGCTGCTGTGTTTCAAGGTATTCCGGCCGACGGCTAGAGGTGAAGGTGGAGAGGCATTTATCCCCTGACGTTCATGGACTGGTGTTTTTAATAGAGTTCCTCCTTCTCCTCCTTTCCATCGGCGTTCATCAAGCGCCGCCTGTTTTCCGAGCGCGCGACGACACACGCCCCACGCCCGCTGTGGTTCCTTCAACGCAGCCTGCTCTTAGAACGAACCAAACGCGGGCTTCCCATCTGACTGCCGGCCTGAACTGACGGGAAACGGCGGGTGTCAAGGCGAGCGAACACGCGATCACACCCTTTTCCTTCTTTTGAGGGAGGGAACGCGTATGATTGGCTCACGCCTTGTGCTTCGTCTACTTTTCCATGCATATAAAACCCCGCTTTAAAGCGCGCCTGTGATAAATCAACAGTGGCTGAATCGGTTAGCGAGATGGTCTCCAACCCAGAAGTTGGTGGTTCGAATCCGCAGCCCACCAAGCAATTTTTATTTTCATGCGGCTTGAGTTTTTTCGTACGGCAACACCAATCACCATCGACACGAGTGAGGCAGTAGAAGCTCCGCCTGAAAAAAAAAAGCCTTGAAAAAGCCACTGCACTTACACACAATCAAAGCATCTTTAAAATATTCGACGCGCAATGCACAAAAAGCGAATAGCACGGATGTGCTTGCGCGCAACCCGCGCTCACGGACGTCACTGTAGACTTTTCTCACTTGAGTAATCACCTTCGTCATCAAAATATTTGTTCTCGGAGAGAGAGAAACTTGTCCAAGATTGGTCATCTTTATTACTTACGACATTAGGGTGAGCTTGGCTTCCGCTATAAAATGCTTTAGTTCGGCACACATATAAAAAATAAAGCACTAAGGGAAAGAAGAGCATGAACCGAAAAATATAGGAGAAATTAAAAGCTCTTACAATGGCGTAGTGTGCAATAAACCCCAAATATTCCTATACTATAGCCAATGTACTCCATGTTACCGAGTGAAAATTTCCGATCTCCCCACACCGTTTATTCATATCTCGTCGTCGAGGTCCTTGTGTCGATGCTGATTGTGCTAGCCTAATAGCTATCTATTCAACCGTAGGAGCACTTCTTGTTGGGCTGGTTGGTGCAGCATAGCCATTAGAACATGACCGCGAATTAACAAATGCAGGGACACGAAGGAGACAGGACGAGCACTCGTCCTATCTTCGCGTGTGTGTTTCTTCGCGCCCCTCTTCTAATAGCTACCTTTTCAACGCATTACGGCACCTGCCCTTTTACAGCACTTTCCCTTAATTTTACCAACATTTTAAACTTTTCAGCTAAATTTCACATTTCACAGATAACAAACGGGCTCCCGGTAAGATGACTTCGTCATTGCCGAGTGCATTGAAATTAGGCTAAAATGTCTTTATCTCCAAGTTCTTCTGTTTAACGTGCTAATTGCATTGCAGCATGAATAGTATTGCAGTAAAACTTAACAATGCAGTGTCAGCGGCTTCTCCTTAGGGCATAAATTTATAACGACCGGTCGATTGACCTTTTTTGTTGAATCATTCTCGTAGACTTTCACGATCATGTATACGAGTAACGTCATTATCAAATATATTGATTTTATCTATTTCTCAATAATCAAATCACTATAGAAAAATAATAGGAGCTCATCAGAAAACCTGTAGCAACACGTCTTATAAGCTTGTATAATAAAGGGGAAGTGTCATTAGCCTGAATGATTCCTTAATTGACATTGGTAGTAAAGGGTAATAAGCTTGTCACCAAAGAAGCAGTAATGTTGCAGGGACGTCTTACTGCCGAACTTTCCGTTAACCCTCTCACGAAGGAATAAGTAAATAAGTAAAGTGGTACTCCAGGACAAAATCATGGCCTCCCATCTCCCCCATCATCTCTCAATATAGGCTAGGGCACACTTCTCCCCAAAACCTGCCTTCTATTTGCTTTCCTCTCCTGCCCATGGGAGCCATCACCACCTTTTCTTTTTTATTGGGCCTCGCAGTCTAGAGAACGTGGCGTAACGGGAGTGCTGTCATTTTGACTTCATTGGGGATAAGTGTCAACCATGTCGCCTCACTTGGTCGAGCTGACTAACCGCCAAGTAACATATTGATTGATTGTCTAGGCTCTTCACAAAAACATCTTGCTGATTACGCTGAATGCCCAGTGAGCCTCAATATTGCTCTAATAATCGAATACAGCTCTAGCTAGCTGGTGAAAAAGTTGCCACCAAAGAAACGATCCTATATTTGATGCTTGTGTAAGTGCTCCTCGTGACTCGTGTGAGCGTGCAAAGTTAAGAAAATATTGTAGACTTCACTTTTAGTGAACAAAGGAAGCAAATTTCCAGGTATGCTGAACCACTATATCTTGAATTAGTGCTGATGGTACGTCCTTGTCTGGACTTGTGCCTTCTTCAAGAACATCGCTTTGTTCGACTTCCAGAAGTATTCGCTCTTAACATTGGCTGTCATGCTAGCATGTTGCCGATCTTTGCATCTTTTGCCTTCGCCGCAGACAGCGGATGTAGTGGGCAGGCTTCATTTAGCTGTCTGCTGAATTATCACGCTTTACTGGCGCAGCCTGTGCTTATTGATACTCGAGAGCTACGTAGGCCAATGAAAAACAACTTGCGCGCTCGATCGAATGAGCTCTGAAACATCAGAAGTTTTCTCGTAAGCACAGGTCATTAGACGTGCCAGTTTTGCCTTGCTAAACTGTGCTCTCTCAGGCGCAAAGAAAATATCTCAAAATGCAAATCACTGAGCGAAAATTAAAACACGACCAAAATAACATAATTGGCACAATCCACAGTGAACGCCTTTGTGCCAATCCCTGAGTCAAGGATATGACTCCTAGCAATTGACCGCCAACTGAACCGTCTCGAAGTTAATTGATGAAACCACTTTGGAACCACAATAAGATATTTATGGCGACATTTGTAACTGAGCAAAAACAAATAAACAGAACTGAATTGTACGCAGTGCAAAAAATCAGATTTTGTATGATCGCAAGTCGCTGCCATTCATTATTGTTTCTCCGATTTCTGGATCCTGGCCTGAGAAACATACTGTGCTCTCTTCTAGAAAAACAGCACGCAATGCTGACGACGAAAGAATCCGTTTCTTTTTTTATGCCTTGGTATCTGATGTATTCATTGTATTTTAACAATTCATTTTATCATGACAGAACCCAGTTGGCTTTACGGAAGCATGCCCGCAGTCCAAAAAGCATGCGAACATGCAGATCTCAATAACTAGCGTTGGAAAAGTTCCAAACCCCGACTTCGAGTCTCGCGCAGAAGGAACAATGAATAATAAGGAAGGCCTATCTTTTAAAAGTTTCTTGCATAACTTAGATCTACTTCTGGTGAGGCAAGCCAGTAGCGGCGAAAAACAGCCCATTTACACGGCGTGATGGATTGCGGATACGCTAAGCAGCACCAACGCTCTGCAATTCTTGCAGCACTCCCTCTCCCAATTTATTTTTCTTTCGTGGTCTTTCAAACAGTGCTGGTCCGCCACGAGAAAGAACGGGGGCTGGCGTGCGGAAAACTTTTTTCGTCGAGTAGTCCACTTTGGTGGGAGCGCTTCTGAAGCCAGATTAAGATTGAAAAGAAGCTGAAGTGTCGCGTCCAGGCGTCGAGTGCCACCAACTCAGGCAAAGAAGATATTGGAGGGGTCCCTCGCCGGTGCAGTGAGGGAACAACTAGAGCGGGGTGTCCTCGAATGAAGTGGCGCATCAACGGCATTAAGGGAAACCTTTAAAGCCCCTTGATTTTGAGACGCACAAAAGAGCGCCTATGTATATGAGTTATCTATACGACAGGCACAACAGGGGTATAGTCTGGACTGTTCAGTGTTCGGGCAGCCAGAGCCAGCCTGATTATCAGAGGTATAATTCTCATAGCCGTTCATGAGCAAAGTGACTCGCAAAGCACACTTGTTTAGAAGTCGCAGTCATCCCTTAAGAAAATTTATTTAGCCGGTGAACTTTGGGTCTTTACAGTTTTACGGGAAGATGTGTGGAGTTAAATTATTATTTTTTTTGCTTTACGCTTTACGTCTTTTTTCTTTTATTTCTTCTTTGTTCAGAACTACCTACGTCACACTGGCTCTGGTCGCGTACACGCCTTATAGTAGCAAGAACGAGGTGGTGGTCCCAATGACAATGAAAAATTCAGTTCTGGTGTTTTACGTACCTCAAAACCACAACCTGATTGTGAGGCAGGCCGAAGTGGTGGGCTCCGGAATAATTTTGAGTGCCTGGGATGGTCACGAGCGTTTTTGCATTCCGCCCCCATCGGATTCCGGCCTGAGCGGCTGGGATTGAACCGACGACTTTGACTTTACTTAGCCCTTGGAGGTTGAAAAAAAAGAAACTTGCTACTCGTGATTGTGAAGCCCTGCCTCCCGCATAAAACTTAAGAGTGTAAATGTGGTCCCTGATTCTAGCTGAGCAAGTCTGATGGCCGGTTGGGATGAAGACTCACGAGGCGCAGAAAACCTCTATGGGTAGTTTGCAGACCGAGGCTTGTTCACGAAAAATGGCGTAGGTCCCTCTCGTGCTCTCGCACGAAACGGAACGGAGTGATTTACAAGCGCTATTCATGTAAATTATGTAAATCTCATTGAGTGCGTGTGGCTAATCTATAGAGTTCATAGGTTCACGTACTGTTGTTGTTAAATGGTGGTCAATATACGTGCAACAATTTATAGATATTACATCGATACGTTAAGTACTTACAAATGGAAAGCTTCATAAGCATCCAAAATGTTTATAATATTTTTTACGAGATCATATAATGTTCGATGACGCTTTTAATGTAATATTGCTTCAGCCACTTACAAAAGTTTCTTCGTACGAACATCTTCCTGAGTTCGCTCCATGTGGAACAAACACCGATCGCAGTTTCTGCCACGCTGCATGCATTTGACAACGGCCTGCACGCAAGAATGCTACTCCAAGATCTCAGACCGGCGCGCTTGCGCTTCCAGAGGGCAGCTCCAGTTGATGCGCGGATAGTCCAACTTGTCTCCGTCGGGTGACGTTTCGCGGGACGATGATGAAGTGTCGTCGTAGACTAGCCTCGCGAAATGACGACGCTGGGCGGTTTTCAGATAACGGCCTAATGGGAAAACAATCCTCGTCTGCTAGCTGGAGACGGAAGCAGCGCTGTCGACACAGCTGCGTCCATTGTGCGTTGTACAACTTTCTTGGCGGACCCACCGGAGGAGAATGCTGAGTGGACTTCGATCGGTTATACCGCTGGCACCTACATAGCCCGGCACAGCGTGCCCTGTGGTTAGGCCGCGACGCGACTATTCGATCTTTATGCACTTTGAGGGATGCTGAAAGTGGTTCGACGGCGTGTTACACTATCGCGAGAGTGCTTTGTTCCCTATAATTTGGTTATTGCTGGAATAACAGCACTTCAAACGGGAGATCCTGCGTGACTTTGAAAAGTTAGAGTGAATAATTACAGGACATACAGGAGTGTTTGAGTACTTACAACACAAGAGAGCAGGGCATTTATCACTTGGATATAAATAAGCAAAAAGGCCGTTCATGCATGCAGCCTCGTTCATACTGGACCACTCTTTATTGAATGTTAAAGACAGCGGATTTAATTCATGCGATACAACTCGGCTTATTGCTTTGCCATCTTATTACTAGCCTCAATCTATTAGGAGAAATATCTACACCCTAACCACCCGTTTGCTCTGTATAGGAGAATGCTACTGATCGAAGAAGGCTTAGTAGTTTGTTAGGAGCCTTGCACTGAATTATAGTTTTTTTCAAGTGATAAGAAAGTTTATCGTGTTCACTTGTGCGGACATACGTGACGAAAGAGCTTTATCTTACGAACAACTCCGAAATGCTTAGTCAAGCCTTTCCTTGTAATTTGGTAGAAACCTTGACACTTCTGACAGTGGTGATACAACTTTTGCCATCATAGTGGAGTACTTCAACGCAACTCTTCAGAAAGTGTTCACGATACGTGTGTTTCGATATCTTGGCCGCTGGAGGAATGCCCAACAAGGTCAATCAAGAGATTTTTTCGGAGGTGTCAGTGGCGCCAGAGGCGTATCTTGTTCTACCACAGTTGATCACTTAAAGTGTCCATGTTAGTGTAAACCTTTTGTTTTCACTGAATCAAGAAAAAATGGGAAGTTGTACTGCGCGATTTTATGAAAATTATTATTTAAACTTACTCATTGCAGATGTCTCTGTGCCCTTCTTTATGAGTAGTAGGTAGGCGCCGTGCCCCTTCAGGTGGTAGTTGCCAGCCTGCTCCTTGCTTTCCTTGTCTTTTCTTTCAAGTGTATATATATGTTTCCCAACCAAATAACGATAACAGTGATGATGAACACTCACTTCAACCCGTTACCCTGTTTCCAGATCGTATGACTGACGAGAGAAGTACTGTGAAGTCTGCTTAACTACAACGTGAGTAAAGTCTGCCATTATTTAAAATATTAAAAGCCCACATGTACTCACTCTGACATCTCACTGCTGCAAAGAAATGATATTTGAACCAATTCTAGCAGTGCGAGGAACGGCTGATATAGCTTGAGGCAATGAAAATAACTCAAAGGACATAATTTTCGCATGATGCGCCTGTGTCGTCCGCAAGCTGTTTACACGCTGTACACCTTACAGTTCTTTTCTCGTGCAAGCAGCAAGCTCGCGCTGAATTTTTTTTTATGTGTTTCACTTTTGTTTGTTTTGCTTTTTCATCCGCAATAGTCGATAAATCTTAACAAGACCTGCGTGGTGATGTGCAAGGAGCAGAAATAGATTCACTATAATTTCTTTACGTCACCAACTATCTGAAGTTGAAATAAGATCGGTATTATTGCCTCCCAGAAAACAGTCTTCCCTGCTGAGAACACGGCAGTAGAAGCTGTGAAATCATTAGCACCACATGAAACAACACTTTCCGAATACTATCACTTCTGCACGTTGTTGCTGACGAAACAGTGTCGCAAAGACTGCAAATGCATATATAGACAGTGGTGGCAGAACGAAGAACTTTATCAAGCTCTCGCCACGCATGTAACCCCTCTCTAAAAATGTGGGTGTCCAATGATGAATCATTGATCCTGTATCTATTAGTGGGGCTCCCTCTATAAAGAGCAATATTGTTTTATCTTGACTTTCTCTTTCGTGAACTCGGCACAGCACACAAATCCTCTGCCAATCGCTGAAGTCTGCGAGAGGGGATGGCTAGCTACAATGTTCAAAGCTAGGTCGATATTACTTGCGTACAGCGAAAGCACCCTGCAGAAACGGAAGACGCGAACACCATTACGCTGGGGGCAGCATTGAGACGGCGAGGTCAGGGCTTCCTTTTCGGGCAGCGCCATGGTTTAGAGCTGCGCTGGCAGTCAATATGCTCCGGGTAATTACTAACACGTGGCCTTCGCGACCAGCTTACGTCTCGTCGACATCAAAGGGAACGCTGCCGAGGCCACATCTGGGTGCGGAGCCGCAGGGTCAGTGACGCTCGCACCGCCACATGTACCCTTTCTTTAGACACGGGTGATATCGCTGCGTTGGCGTCAACCACCACTCGTTGAGCCCTGCGTACTCTGCATCACTAATAGCATGCAATACCGTTGCAGCTACAAAGGTGGCGTCTGCTGATGAACGGAGTTAGCTTACCGATAAACCGTGCTCTTTGGCGTCGACCTTGCCGCTTTCTCTCGAGTTCTGCGAGCACACGACGATTCGCAAAGTGCGACATAACAGAGAAGTGCTTAAATATGCGTTTCCGTCGAGTGAGCACCAATATTCAGAGTATGCATGCGAATAATATGCACTGTAGCTGCTATTTAGCGGGTAATGTGTTTGGTGTTCGTAGGGAATGAGTATACGCATTAGAAGATAGTATGGAATTCTGGAGCGGTTGATGTTGACATTACGTCTTTTTTCTTTTATTTCTTCTTTGTTCAGAACTACCTACGTCACACTGGCTCTGGTCGCGTCAATATATAGCAGCAAGAACGAGGTTGTGGTCCCTAATTTTTTCTTAGTAAATTACAAACATTTTTTCGTATGGGTATCATGTTTGAGCATGATATGGCTCTTTGAACACACAAATGTTGTCTTCTGCTTGTCAATGATTAACAATAAGTGTACCGCAACTTTTCTATCCCCACAAGCTTTTGCAGTAACGCAATGAGGCACCAAGCCACTTTTTTTGTGTGAACATCAAGCCTTGTCAAGCCGCACTACGTGTTAATGCACACTCGTTACTGTCATATAGCGTTTCCGGCAGTTTCAAGAGCGCTGCGCGGCTTTATGCAGGATGCTTACGTGCTCTCTCTCCACCGCACTGTGTGGCTCTGAAACGTGAGCGCTTTTGTAAGTCGGCACTATTTTCTGCTGCGCGTCGGTTACTACCACAGCACGTGCACCAGCGTTCACACCGTTGCGCGGTATCAGTGATACAGTATAGACAGCCGGCATGCGTTCGGCTGACCGAACTTCGTACCCAGCCATCGCATTGAGTGGGTCGCGCCCAGCCGAGCTAATTAGTTTGTCGGGGAGTCGGTCCGGAACGCAGACACGCAGCTCGCTCGCCCTCGACGCCCTAATGGAACTCTCTGCCCCCCCCCCCCCATGTTTTTGTTTTTTGTCTCCGCATTCCGACCTCTCGCTTCACGCGCTGCTTCTAATTCAGGGCGTGGTTGTGACCGCAGTGCGCAAGCCTCGTCAAACTGCGCTGCTTGGAAACCGAGAACTGAGAAAGAAAATAAAGAAAGAGTACGAGTAAAAGTAACTGTCTAGCATACACCTAATTTTATTACTACAAGCCAGTGTGCCATACCTGTACTACAAGTTTGTATGTATTGTCTTTAAATCTCGTCAAGTGGCGAGATGCAGGTATCACTGCGCCCAGAATAAGCCGTGATTCCGCTCGCACAATGTGTGCCGATAATTCAGTTAGAGGGTGCGTTTTTGTTCAGGAATGTGTAATCTTAAAGCATTCAAAACAGCAGTGACAGTGAAAACAGTGGAAACAGTGACAGGGTGTTTCACGTAACCTGAGCCAAACATTAAAAATATGCAAATGCCACGTAGCTGGATCGAACTAAGGTAATGCTGTTTGCCGTCGCTTGCAGATAATCAGATTATTTTTTTTTTGCATTCCGACAAATTAGATAAAAAGTCTTAATTATTGAATTTCACAATTATTATATTTAGATGAGAAGTGTCAATGACAATATTGCAGAGCAGCATGGGAAACTCCGGATCCAGCTTTCTCTTACTTAGTACACGCTAAATAAAACTGTTTTTTAGAGTTTGAAAGAAGCCCGCGAATGCACACAAAATCGCGGCGCGACTCGCCGCTCGAAGCACTTTGCGCGTACGTGATTCGAATGCGAAAGCATAATTACTTTTCTAAGTTATCACTTGACACCAGAACTCTACCTTAATCGCCTTTAATCCACTTTAATCGACCTTAATCCAATTTTGGGTATGGACCCCGCCATTCGTCCGACGCTGGTGCTGTTCACCGTAGGAATATAATAGAGACATTCAGCGTGTCCGCTATTCCGGCAAATCAGAGCGGTTTGGGCGGATTACCGGATAGGCGAAGGCGTAAATGTGAGCGGCCGGAGCGGTGCAGCCGCCTGGTATTGTAGAGATCAATCAGACAAACACAGAGCTAAAATTGCAGTAACCTATTTTATTCTGCTTCGCTGCTGGTGCAAATTTTCGGCAGTGGCGTAATTGTTATTACAATTACGACTGCCGAAAATTACGACTAATTGTTATCTTAATTACAACTGCGGCGTAATTGTGATAACAATTACGCCGCAGTCGAAAACTTACGCCTCAGCTAAGAAGAATATAGTAATTGGCTCTGTGTTTAGGTGGTTGAGCTTTGCACCACCAGATGCCGCCACCAGTCTGGCCGCTCACGTTTACGCCCCCGACCATACGGTAATCCGCCCAAACCGCCCCGGTTTGCCGGAATAGCGGACACGCTAAATGTCTCTAATGCTGCGCGTCGCGGCGCATCCAGTCGGTGCGGTGAATATGGTGGGTTCTGTCCTGCACTCCGATGAACGAACCTTCGACTTCGAGTTCCTAGTCAGTAGATGCGCCCGACTCCCCTGGACGTCCACGCAAGTATGTGAACAAGGCGAAGGCAAGTGATTCAAGGAGGGAGGGAAAGAGATAAGTTGAAGGCAGGGAGGTTAACCAGAATAACGTCCGGTTGGCTACCCTACACAGGGGAATGGGAAAGGGGTAACAAAGATAACAAAGAGAGAGAGAGGAGGGAAGGAAAGAAGGAAATTGCGGTGAGTTCGCCGACGCGTGGGTCTTACAGAAATTGCATTAACAGTCACAGATGGTCGCACAAGCCTGTCGTCCTTAACAAGCACAAAAGCGCCTTCACCGCTTTATGGGCCGACGGGCGATGGGGGCGATGTTCCAGCAGCACCTGCACAGAAAGCGGCCGATTGTCCAGTTTTTAAAAAGCTTTGGCAAGTTCTTGTCTCTCTGGGCTGTATCGTGGATAGTGGCACAGGAGGTGGTCGATGTTTTATTCGGTGCCACAGATCTCGCATGCTGCACTGTCAGTTGTTCCAATAAATGCAGAGTATGCCTTTGTGAAGGCAACTCCTAACCAAAGGCGGCTGAGAAGCGTAGCTTCATGTCGAAGAAGTCCGAGTGGAGGTCGGAGTAGCACGGAGGGGTTTAGTCGATGCAGTCGTATAAGTCGTAAGTTTGGCGAGTTCCACTCGGTCAGTGTGAGACTCCGTGCCAGGTGTTGAAGCTGCCTTGCGGCCTCTGCCCTTGAAAGCGGAATTGGAACGCTGTGCTCTTCTTGATGTGCTGTGCGAGCAGCGTTATCGGCGAAATCTTTGCCACTGATTCCACAATGGCCAGGTACCCATTGAAAACGACACCGTGACCTTTTTGTTGGACGTGATGGTAAAGTTTCGCGACTTCGTATGTCAATTTGTCATGGCATCCGTGTCGGATAACTGACTGCGTGCACTGTAATACCGGTTTTGAATCACAGAACACAGCCTATTTTGTAGGTCTTTCAGAATCAATGAATTCCAGTACTCGACGCAGGGCCGTTAGTTCTGCCGCCGTTGAGGTCGTGACTTGCGATGTCTTCAACCGCACTGTCATTCCTCACGTTGGTATAACCGCGGCACCAGCAGAACTGCATGACGTAGTTGATCCATCGGTATAGATGTGCATGTGGTCGCTGTACTTCTCATGCAAAAGAAGTAATCTCAGCTGTTTTAGAGCAGGGGCCGGTATATCTGTCTTCTTCTGTAGTCCTGGAATCATTATATGTACTTATAGACGGCCCAAAAACCACGGAGGAAACGCTGGCTTGGCCGCAGGTGCATACCCTGAAGTAAACGACGCACGATATGCACTGACAATACCACTAAATGTCGAGCAGGGCCTTGCAGCAGTGAGGCTCGCTAAGAAGTGGGAAGGGGTCCTAGCATAATGCCTGAGATGCATACGCATTGGTTCAACGGTAATGTGCGTCGTGATTGGGTAGTCCTGCGCAAGGGCAATGGTTTCAGCCGTTTATGCACTGCGTGGTAAGCCAAGACATATCTTAAGGGCTTGGGCTTGAATACTCTGAATCGCACGCAGGTTAGTCTTGCAGGTGTTGGATATGGCAGCCAAGCTGTATCGCAGGAATCCGACGAACAACGTCATGTACAGCTAGCTGTAACATAGCGTGTATAGATACTCCCAAACTTTTTCCGGAAAGGAACCTGAACAGGTGACATATAGGAGTCAGCCGCTTTTTGACGTAATTCACGTGCGGAGTCCAAGATAGGTCTCTGTCAATTACGACTCCCAAGAACCTGTGACTTCTGTTGTATGGTATAAGTTGCCAGTTAATAGATATGCCGTAAGCAGATATTCGCTTCCTCGTGAATGCCACCATTGCGCACTTCCCGCATGAAATTTCAAGTCCTTGTTCACGAAGGTAGCAAGATGTCATTGCGGCTGCCTTCTGAAGCCGAGCGCGAAGCTGGAGTCGTGTCACACCTGATGCCCAAATGCAGATGTCGTCTGCATAGATGGAAAGTCGTACGGTGCTTGGCAGGTTGCCAACTAAACCACAGAGGGTGATATTGAAAGGACTCGCGCTAAGCACTCCGCCTTGAGGGACTCCTTGGCTACCGTAATGCTCGGATATGGGGCCATTTTCTGCGTGCACGTAGAATGGTCTCCTCTGTAAGTAGCTGCACAACCACATATATATATCTTACCTCCAAGTCCGACTGTTTCTAACGTGCTAAGGATTGCTTGATGGGTCACATTATCATAAGCCCCTTTAACGACTAGAAACAGAGCAGCAGATAGTCGCTTACAGGCCTTTTGGTGTTGCACAAATGTTATCAAGTCAACAACGTTGTCTGTTGACGAATGGCCACGTCTGAATCTAGCCATAGCATCTGGGTAGATTTCATAGTACTCTAAGTACCATTCCATACCTGTTAAAACATTCTTTTCATTGTTTTTCCGACACAGCTGCCAAGTGCAATCGGACGGTATGAGGAAATGTCCAAAGGCGACTTGCCAGCTTTGTGAAGCGGAATGAGGCGAGTTGACTTCCATTCTTGCGGAACCGTACCCGTCTGCCAAGAGTCGTTGTACAGGAGCAAGAGTGCCTTCCGAGCTTAGTCTCCTAGGTTACACAGGGCACGGTATGTAATGCCATCAGGTCCTGGCGCTGAAGAACGCCTGCACAAAGGCAGCGCAGCTTCTAGTTCTTCCATAGAAAAACGGTATTCCATGCGGGGATCGCGTGAGAACAGTGGGTGGCCGAGCGTTCCCGTACCCGTTCCATAGGAATTTGTTTCGCCAGCAATCTTTCTGCAGAAAGATTCAGTGACGTCAATATCTCTACATTGTAGATGGAGTGCCAGAGATTTAAACGGGTGGCGCTAACCAGAAGTTGTGCGAAGGCCACGAACAGTCTTCCATATAAGGGACAAAGGTTTTCGCGGATCCAGGGACTCGCAAAAGGATACCCATTACGCGAAGCCAGCTTCTCCATGTGACGTTGTATTTCCTTTTGTGTTCGTCTAGCCAATGTCAAATCATAATTGGACTTCGTGCGTCTATATCTTCGCTCCGCACGATGGATAATTGCTCGAAGTTTCGCTAGTTCGATGAAGAATTATTCAAAAGACTAGCGCAACATAGCAGGGACAAAGACAGAGAAGACGACACGACGAGCGCTAATTGTCGTCTTCTCTGTCTTTGTCCCTGTTCTTTTGCGCTTGTCTTTTGAATAATGATGGCACACCAACTAGCCCAGCTTTCTGCCTTGATCGATGTCGAAATCGGTGCGCGAAGAAATCTTCAAAGGAAGGAGAGGAGGAGGAGACAAAGGAGGGGAAAGACAGGGAGGTTAGCCAGTGTAGGAATTCAAAGGAAAATGCGTGGTTGTTTGTATGGCATCCTTTATCGCGCAGTGTAGGTTATAGGAGGTGCCGTCACGACAACAGTCTTCCATTATTATTTTGTATTTATGCCAATCGGTGCACTGGACGGTTCTGAAGGACTAGGAGCTAGTAAAACCTTCGATCTTCAAATAGGTTGCGATGTGGTCGCTACCCCGCGTTTCTAAATCCGAAAACCAGCGCGCTCGTCCCGAAAGCGAACGTAAAACGAAGGTTAGGTCCAAGCAGCTGCTATACACTGATCCACGCAGATAAGTAGGGCTTCCATCATTTGACAAGCAAAATTCAAGTTCATTGGCAAAGGACACCAACGTTCTGCTTCTAGAGTTCACTTTGGAGCTTCCCCATAGGTAATGGTGGGCGTTAAAGTCACCAGAGAGCACCCATGGCTTCCCCGTAAGCGCTCCAAGTCTAGACGGCTTGTTGGATATAAATAGGCTCCAAGAATAGTGAACGTGAGCTTTTTCTTCTTCACTGTTAAGCAAACGTATTGATTTGCTTCGTCGGGAGGCACTGGGTGATGCACATAAGTCAAGTCACGGCGTATAAACACAACAACCTTGCTGCACTCTCCGTCGGTAGAGGACATAAAGCACTCATACCCGAACAGTCTGATAGGAGCTGACAGGTTGGCTCGCAAATCACGATAATGGGGAATTGGTGCGTAAAGACAAACTGTTTAAAGTCGGACATGCGTGACTTAAGCCCTCTGGCGTTCCAGTGAAAGACAGATGCATTCTTGACCTCCTCTTGAAACGACGGCAATTCTCGGGCCGTGGTTTTACCCTAGAGCCGCAAGCACCGGACTCAAGGTGTCACGCACGTGCAGTGCCCTCCGTACCGACAGGGTTTTCATGCTGCTCAGTAGAATGCGCATGGTGTCCATAAGTGACTTCAGCATCACTATGACTTGGCGATCCTCAGTCGTCGTCGCATCCGTGGTTCGTGAGGTCATTGAGGGCGGCGCAATTTGATGCGACTCCCATGCAGGTAGTGCTCGTGGAAGTGTAGGCCACTCTTCAGGAGGTGCGCGTCTTGCCCCTTTTTTCGTCTTCGCAGTATCTGTCTTTGTGGAAGTTGGCGTTGATACGGTAGCCGCTTTGCCGCTACATCTTTCAGTAGATGTAACTCTTCGTGATGCTCTTCAGTGGCGATGTCGTCGTCGCCTGAGAGTAGCGGCAGCCTCTCTGTGTGTTGAGTGGTCCAGTACCATACCTTTGAGTACTGCTCGCTCGTTCCTCACCCGCGGGCAATCATTGGATGAGACCTCATGAGTACCATGGCAGTTAGGGCACTTTAACACAGTTGCGCGGCAGGCATCTGCTGAATGAGATTCAGCGCACGGTGGGCACACTAGGTTATTCCTACAGACACCTTTTTCGTGTCCCATCTCGCAGCATTTGTAGCATTGCAGGGGCTACGGTACGTATGGGCGGACTGGATGGCGGACGTGGCCAACTTTGACGTGTGAGGAAAGGCTGTCTCCCTCAAACCACAGCTTCAGGCAACGTGTGTTGCCAAGTCTTGTGATGCGCGTGATAAGAGTGCCTTCTTTAGCTGGCTTTATTATTATCGGTAAGTCGTTGGTTGGTATAGAAATATCGACATCATAAATGACGCCGACAGTGCCATTGCATCCTGTAGCTATCACGGATCGCACTTGTACTTTGTTGATCTCCGTTAGGTGCCGCAGGCTTTGCAGTGCACTGCGGTGTAGAACATCTACTGTAAGGACATTCTTCCATGCATTTGTTCTCACGTCCTTTATCTCGTTTGGCGCGATTCCCTCAAGAAACGCAGAAAGGACTTGCCTGTTTAGGAGTCGCAGATTGGACATTGGGTCCACAGGCATGAAGAGCGTAGTGTACGGCCAGCGCTGTGGTTTTGTCTTCACGGTGGAGACACTTGGCGATGATGACCTCTGTTGCAGTCTTCTTTTTGTGGTTCGGCTCATGACAAGTGTGAAATCGTCGTCCGACGAGTCGACGCTGCCCGAGTACAACTCGGTTGCCTCGCTGTCCGTGTCACTTGACGCATTCCCACGTTTCCTGGACGCGGCCCCACGTGATGGCTTGGCTCCAGGAAGGTCCTCGAGGGCTTCTTCATCCATTGCCGCAACAAGGGAGCGGCAGCTCCCAGAGTTTGGAGAGAAAGAAATCAAGACAAAGGTACAAGCGTTCTATGATAGAATCACTTCGTCGTCGTCCATAAAAAAATCATATAAGACAAAGGGAAAACAATATCATTATGTTTGATAAAAGGAGTCGTCCTCGGGAAAACGTCGCATTACTTTCACATTCATCCACGAGGGCACACCTAAGTAGCCTTGACTTTTTACAGCCAAGCTTTCTTCATACCCTGGCCCCTAATTTACAACTCCGTATTCCGCCCGACCTTCCACGACGTAACTGCACCCTTCTAGTCCCTCTATGGCTTCTAGTAGAACGTTCAAATGCCTACTCCTTTCTTATCGGAATGGCCAACAGCCGTGCCAAACGCCAGCCATCAACAGCCGGCCAACAGCCGGTCAACAGCCGTGCGCGTGCGTGCGTGCGTGTTTTCCCACCTACCTGGGTTCCTGGGTAGTCCATGATCGAATGGGTACCACATTTAACTGCGGTGCTGAGGGAACAGGGTTCGTAACAAAGCGTCAGACTAACTTGGGTCACTGAGTACGTGGCAATGTGTTTACATGTGCCTGTCTTCAACAAACTACTCTCATGCTCACATGAGTCACTGTAGGTGAGGGACTGGGTAGGTACCTGTGCTGAACGAAACTGTGGGAGGGCAGCACGAAGATGTAGCCACCGTAGCCACAGTTTATTCAGGCCGGCCAGCCATGGTGCCCCAGAATCTCAGGAGCGGCCCACACCGCAGCCGGTGCACGCGAACTCTCTTCTTCTTCGCCGGCTTTGGAGGCAATAGTCGGGCCACTACAAAACTATTTGACGCCGACTTGGAACACTGGGTATAAAAAGGTTTAACTGAGATTGCTAAAACTAGCGTGGGCCACTCAGTCTGTACTGGTCTTCAAATAACCTCTTTGATGCGAACCTTGGTCACCGGGTAAGCGCTGGTAGGCGTGTGCTGCTCTACAATGAACGTCTTTGACGCCAACTGCGGCTACCACATATGTGCCAGTGGGACTGTTCCACTCTACAACGACGAAAACGGCGCCTTAAATTTCTCCTACTCCGAACGGAATCGAACCCACGTCACAAGCGTTCCTCATGGACAGTAATCCGAAGATTTAGCAGGCTGTGCCACAAATGTGCGCTAGGTGCTAGGTGTGTGCCGCTATTCACTGAACCTCTCGCCAACTTGGTTCAGTGACTATGTGCCACTGGCCAGGGGGCAAGGGAGGGAACAATCCTCAGCGTTCGCACGCACCTGCGCGCCACACTTTGCGTCTCAGAGGACGCGTGCGGACTTCTTGGCAGCACCACTAGATGGCACACCATGTTGAGAAAGATGCGCGAGAGGGGAGCCCGGTTGCCGCATGACGCGTTTCTCAGCGTTCGCACGAACCCGTGCGCCATGCATTTCGGAGGCCCCATGCAGCCTTCGCAGGCGGCTGCGCTGGACGGCGCCGAGTGTTCCTAGGGAAACGTGAAAGAGGAATTACACTGCAGTACACGCCTGTCGCTACAGTACACGTCGTGCAGTACACGCCGTGTCGCTACATTGATTCAATGCTAAACGCATTAAAGTCGACATTTCTCTCTGCCGATTTTACAAAGCTAGTTCCGATTACATTGCCTGATGTAATTCTACACCATATGTCCTGCAATACCAGAGCCCGAGCCCTGAAAGTGACCTACACATACTTTATCTCATGAACCTTGCTTCCGATTCCGCCTGCAAGCCTTTCCAAGTGATAAGACGAGCTTACTGGTTATTTGAAGTGGCCTTCAGCAAACGCTTGTAAAGAGAAGTTATTCTTTTCAGAACCCACTGTGACCAAGAAGCTCCCCAGCACTACCTGAGGACGACCTTTGTCGCTTCTCGCAGCTGGGGGTGCGGCATGTAAAAGCAAGCCACCGTAAAGAATCTGTGCCGTGGGATTCCGCACACGCAGAGTATGACAAAGAGGTGTGTGCATTGAGAAACAACGAGAAAGAACGCGCACGGCTGGCGCCGTGCCGGTCTCGGTTGCGACCCGGCTCGGTGAGCTCGTCTGCCGGCGCAGCGACCGCAGAAAGCGACGCTGCGTTGCGTGAGAATTGATTGGAAGCGAGGTGGGAAGCGCAGCACCTGTCTAAAGAGAGAAGAGAAACAGCGCTCACAAATGCAACTCTGCTGCTTCGTGGACGTTCTCCCATTCCGTAAAGACTCACCCCCCCCCCCCCCCCCCTACGTCATCCACCTCCATGCGGCACTATCCATGCTCTTTTCTGCTTCTTCGGCTCCATAGCGTGTTCCAACACTCCTGATTTACTTGATTCTTCGCTCCCACCCTCGACGTGTTCAGCCTCATATTTCCTCCATTCTTACCTCCCACGCTCCTTCTCCTAACTTTCTTTCTTTCTCTTTTAGTTTTAAGCTGCCTTTGAAAGCTCGCTGTTCACATCACCCTCACGGGTCCTCTGTACTCCGCTGCAGAGAGCAGTAAGTTTCTGTTGGACGAAAACAGCGAAAAAAAAAATATTCTACTAGACGATTTCACACCCTCACGGAAATTATGGCTCGAAGGAAAGTTCCACCCCTATTTTCCTCTTGTCATTGAACGACATATAAAAACATGCCCTGGTCCACCACAATTCCCTTTGCTAGACGCGTAGCGCCACAAACCAGAGGGCTCACTGCGCCCTTCCATCTTTCTTTTTTTTCTTTCTCTTCCGTGTCACCGACGAAACGTTCATTGTTACACACAAACCCGGGCTGCACGCGCTCAATGAAAGGTGCGTGCTCCAGCCAGTGAGCTGTATAGACGCGACTGCGAGCGAGCTCGCGAGCGCGCGATCCTCCATGTATTATGTATGGACGTTCGTGTCGTTCTCGACGTTTCTTGCCGCTCCCATGGCGCCCGCTTTGCCGCAGTTCCGTGAGCTGCTGTGGCTCTTTCCTCTCCGCCCAGTGCCTCCTCTCCCTCGTGAACAGCACGAAGCAGGACGCGTGTGAGATGTAGGGGAAAAGCACCGCTCGTACATTTCGCATGACGTGCCGTTTCAGTTTGCGTTTCCAGCACGCGCGCTCGCGCGTACGCTCTGCCACACGTATTCATCAGGAGGCGTGGTCTGGCGCACGACTGCATAGACATTTTCGCGTGCGCTGTCTTTCTCGCTAGCTCGCAGGCGAGCTCTTGGAGCCGCTCGGTCGGTCGCTGTCTTCACGCCTGCAATTACGCCTTATCTGCATAAATGTCCTCGCACGCTGAGTGCCCACTCGTAATGCAAGAATAGATGTTGGGTGTTAGTGTCCGAGAAGTGAATACTTATCTGACTAGGAAAACCAGGACAAAGAGAACTAACGGAAAGCGACAACAAACTTCTGAATGTGTAGTGGCAATAAAGGTACGGCTTGCATTGCCGAGATGACATGACTGATATTCTACTGCACAAAATGAGTGAACATATATATATATATATACATATATATATATATATATATATATATATATATATATATATATTTGCTCTTAGACACGTCAAGTCAAGCTTAAGGCATGCAAACGTCCAAGCTGAGGGGACCTGAGCCGTGAAACTTGCACAGCAAACTTGGGGCTCATTCGGCAGGGGTGATGACTCATGGGATCGCAGATTTAGAGTTAATTCTTGCTCAAGACGTGTATTTTCTACTACGTTCGCTGTAAGCTTTTTATAGTATTTGTGAATGAATGTGTGCCAGTGCAATCTAAGCTTGCAACATATTCTATCACATCAATGGAATCAAAACTGAAAGAAAGTGAGAAATGCATTGGAAATGGAGTAAATAACGGAATCTTCTATTTGTGCAAAAGCGGGAAAAAAATGCTTGCTCTCCCATAATCGAGAGTAGATGTAAGCATGAAATGGCTGCCGGCAAAACAGATTGGTTCGAGATGATACTAGCCACAATGTTAAAAAGGGTGTAGTGCATGTTCACAACGGCACAACCCACCACACCACACCGCACCATGCCATACTGTGCACTGGGCCTTATGGACATATACAGAACCTCATTGCAAGCCTTGTCGCGGTCCAACAGCCATCTGCGGTGCGCCGGATGCTACCGGCGCTACCAGTCAACGCCCTCTCAATATTGAGAGGGTGTTGTGCCAGTGCGCCAGACCAACACCTTCTCAATATCGCCGGACGCGCCGCGGACGTCACGGACTGCTGGCGTAGAAAAGAGCACAGGCTACTCTGTCTGAGTGTCAACAGATGACGATCAAGTGTATAGTGCCCTGTATTTGCCTTTTGAACGTCACTCTTGGAAATTATAAATAAAACTTCAACGTACTAGAAGTTACAACTTGAGTGGTAATAATAACAAACATATCGAAGAATTCGGAAGGAATATTTTTTGTAACTGATTTGTGAAGTAACTAGCGTATGTAATAAGGTCTTGACTAATTACCAGGATGATCTGGGTTTTTTCTCGCAACTTGCCCGGATGTTCTTGTTTGAGTGCCCGGATAACGGCTCTGGCTTTTCGCTCAAGGTCACTTGAAGGTAGCCGACAAAGGGAGCTAAAAGCGTTTCATGCTTAAAACACACACACACGCACGCACACACGCACGCACGCACCCAGGACGTTCATCTATTTCATCGTTCTCCTTGGTTGTAGCTGTTGTAAGGAAGATAACGAACGTGCGCACACAGTCAGCAGCATCGGCAGCATCAAGCGCGCAGCAGAGGCTCGAGCGTGGGAACTGCTCGGTGCATCCTAGAACCGGTGGTCACTACGAACCCCAATAAATCTCCTTTATACTATTTATTCTTTCACGAATGCAAACCAACAAGACCAGTTATAAATGTTATTAAAGCTCCATATTTCTATGCCAAATACTGAGACTTATAGCATGAAAACATAAAAAGCGTTCACGTGTGATTTTTACGCAAATATTCTGTCCCATGGTTTGAGCCATCCTGCTGCATCATTTTGCGCAACTCTGGGAATTCAGGAAGCATCCGAACAGCTGTTAACATAAGGCTTCGGTGGCACAGCCATTGCAACTTAAGCGCACGGACCGACGGACAAAATACATGTACTTCATTTCTTAAACCACGACTGGTTTTTGCCTCAAAATGTTTCTTGCCTTATATCGCACAAGAACAGCGCCAACAAATTTGCTAATAATTACACGAAAACTTAACATTCCCGCCAAATACCATGAATGGTTCACCGCACTAACGTTGATTATGTAAAGAAGCACGCTTTACAGAAAAAAAAGGGACTGCCGTTTTTCGCTGCGCAAATTGTTTCCAATGTGGCGGTATTAGAAAGGAGAGAAAACAAACAGCACGACCTTGTGTAATAGCACTAACTACATGACTACCCAAAGCATGATGATATAAATGCGCTGACTGAGAACGAAGGCTCGGATAAATGACGCCAAGGTTGGTGATTGAGCAATTGCCGTCAAGCTCTCAGTGGACATACACTAGCTTGCACGCGAACAGCTAAACGGAATTCAATATGCCAGATATTATTAAGGCGAGAGCTTTAGGTGTCTATGTTGGCGGTAACTTTTGACAACGTGTGCCATGACGAAAAACGGCGATGCCGCCACTAGCAAAATCACGTCAACAAATGGTCGGAGTGAAGTCACATTTCTCAGGGAGATTCCTGTAAACAAAGTAAATTAGTGTCTTAGAAAAGAAAATTTTGCGCACTTCGGTCTGGGTGGGAATCGATCCCAGGTCTCTTCAGTGCGAGATGAGCACGCTTTCCTGAAGCCACGACTGCTCCACGGTTCTGGCTCACTAAGGGTGTGCCGAGTGCGTGCCTGATTGCACATGTCACGTGGTTACAGAGACGCGCTCGTGCCTCTGCCACAGCTAGCTCGGACGCCGCTCGTCATGCCAGCGTTCCCATGCTTCCACTCCCTTTGCGAAGGTGCTGACTGCACTGGCGTACAACCAGCAGGTGCAGCGATTTCGGCGAGTTCTGTCGTGCGTTCTGATGGACAGTTGCCACAATTCCTCTTAAACCTACCTTAATCGTGACAAAAAATTTGCCAAATGTGAAATCAGGTTTTCGCCCTAACGTTTTACAAACGTGTAACGCTTGCTTGATTTTTGTTCTAATCTATGACTTTGTAATTTTAGAATCATGTCTTCATGAACCGCCATGCCGATCTGAAAAGAAAATCTGGAGGACGCTTGAGCTTCGCCTTTCCGAGTGGAACGCGATAACATTCAAGGACCTGTGACTGCTTCTCACGCTTCCCGGCAAAAGCAGCTTATGAAACCGTAATGTTTATACCGGGAAACGCTGGCGGCGAACGCTATGCACGAAGGCGAGTTTTCTGATAGAAACGCGTCCTCTTGTGTGAGCTGATCTCGGATGTACTGCCCAGCCATCCCAAAAATATTACATCATCTTCAGGTTCTGTTACTGCTTCGTACATTTAATATATAAGCCTGCGAAAATCTAACATAAAAGGCATGCTCTGTCGGTGTTTTGTTTCAAGGCATTTGTTTGTGGGCTGACATTCTCAAAATTCCGAGGAATAACTTCGTCAAGAATGTAAGACAAAACGAGAGCAACTTCAGTGATAAAATAATGTGACAAAATAACCCGAATATGCCGCATGACATATAGGAAAACATACCACATATGTTTACCTGAATATATGCGGAAATTTTCGCTCACGGACAATTCCACCGACGCCGATACCAGATTTTCGGCGACACCGGGCCTTTGACCCTTTCGGCTTAATATCTAATAGGTTCTTCCAAGAGGTCATTAGCATGTATTGCTCAATAAGGAATGTAGTTTGGTTATTTGTAGCTCTGTTTGTGGGCGAGGCGTGTGCAATTGCGTGGGGTGTGAAGGATAAGAGGAGAATAATGCAGGAAGCAAAAGGCTGGGAATTTTCAAGTGAATATATCACCTAATTGACATCTTAGGCCTGCGCGGGCCACACCAAATTTTTGCAAGGTTGCTTTAAACCAAGAATACACTTGTGCGTCCTGCCAAGCAGTGACTTCAAGGCAGTTGTTTTGATTATCATGGTCTAGTACATGTATGATTATTGCAAATGTCCTAAGCGTTTTTCCAATTAAATATCTGCACTACTTTCAAGCAACACCAAGAATACATAACACAACGTATGAAAAGCAGGCAAGTTATATATCTTTACATATTTCACCGCAAGATATAAATAAATTTAGTAGGTACCTTTGTTGAACATTCTTTCTTATTCGCCGCTACTTACTGGATAATACAAGTTCTCTGCCTGACCACGCACTATGCGGACCACAAGTTGAATGATGACTCCAGTAACAGTAGTCGCGACTGGATGTTAACACTGGGTTCGCGCAGCATCAGGACAGCGGAATCTGAGGAAAAAGAGGGAAAACTGGCTGACCGACGAAACTGGTGCTGGGCACGCTAAATCTGCTGAGGCAGGTGTGTTCTCTTTACGAGATAGCGAATTCGGATATTTTCGTTGGAAGAGTGTTCCTTGTTCGTTTCACGACCAGTTATATTATTCGGCGACACTCACGCCTGTTCCCCTACTCGCAGTCGAACCCTTTCTTTCTTCTACTTGCGAGAGTAGGCACGCGTGCATGTCGTCGTCTCCGTGCGCGCGAGCGAGATAGCCTCGCTACAGGCTCGCCCTCGCGACGGCGGCGTGGGCGGTTGTAAACGCGAACGGCGCTGTTCCCCGCCGGCAGCAACGACGTCTCTGCGTGCGCGCTCCCGCAATCCTCGTTGTGCCCCGTTCGTTACTGCCGGACGACAGCGAGCAGCCGCCGGAAGGCGCGAGCGAGTTATGTGCCTCCATTCTTTCTGCACAATCTACTCCGCGCCGTTCCTGCTGCGGCTCCTCGACCAAACGCTCGCGCGCTCGTGCTTGCTCGCTCCATAGCTCGTTCTCACACTAGGCGTCTCGCTAGAACTATGCACCAGGGCGAAAGCTGAAGAGCTTCGCCACCTGCCACATCTCGGCTTAATTTTTCAAGAGTCAGCGTTGGCGAATTGAAGCGACACAGCAGCAAATACCTAAGGACTACGCAGTGCAAGTTTACGTCTGCGTTTTTGCCGTGACATGAGGTTACGTAGTTGACGCGAGCTGATCAGGAAGTGCATTCGCAAATGTTTTATTAAAGGGTGTAAGTTACAAGCGATTACCAAACAGCATCTCGCAAGGTGCGTTCGTTGTCTGCTTCTTTTTCAAGCCCAAACGTCCCTTTCTGAGTCATTTTGTATACCGTCTAGTGTATGTTACTGCTAAATAAGGAACACGTAAAGAAGAAATTTTCATATAGCGATTCAGCACTCCTCTGCTGCGTTTTCACTATTGCCTATTCGGCCTGCCAGTTTAACCAGCTCGAGAAGACACCACCCAAGCTGGAGAATTTCCCGCGCGGGAACGTATTCGTGTGTTAGTTTCTTTATTAGCCGAGTAGAGCTGGCGTACAGCTCCACGACCACTGCACCGCTTTAGGCGGACAGGACTCGCCTTGGCGGCTTTCGCCTCTCGTAGGCCGATTCTCGGGCAACGGAGAAGAAATAAAAAAAGCTATAGTCAGAAATATTAAATTGGGAGTCGGTCCGCAAGCATTCGCATTACTCGTGCTTGCCTGTTCCCTCTTCCGTTTTGATTTCCTTTCGCGTTGTTTCATCTGAGCGAGCCCGAAGCAATGCCTCGCGTGTAGTGTCGAATGTTCTCGCTCTTCACTGTCGGCCTTACAACCACTGGGGCGTCGTTCTCCTCCAAGTGCCCGACAGGGAAGCAGCTTGAACCTATAACATAAGCTCGCCGCATGTTTTCTTTCTTGCGTAGCAAGGCATATCGTATTCTTTTCTGGGTTTGGCTAATGCTTTGTTGTTGTTGTTGTTGTCTGTTTCTTCCCTTTACTCCCAACCAAACCCGTTCTGTCTTACGCATCTCTGGAAACGCAAGTTGCCTGGCTTTCATCGCAAGTTTTGTTTTACGCTGGTTGTTTTCTAAGCTCTACGTTCTGTCGGCTTCCTCTACATTTCCCGGGCACACATACAGGCAGATGGGCTCTTGGTTTCTACATGTCGCTTGTTTATTTGCCGCGCGTCTGTTTGGCAGAAATATAAAATAAACTGAAATCGCTGTGCGTCCGGTGCATTGTTTATCGGCGATGTGTGCTCCAGCTTATTTGTTTTGTAGCTACTGCCGACGATTGCCCGAAAGACGACTACCAGCTCTTTCTCGGGAACCGTAAGAACTACTGGGAGACAAACAGCCAGAAATGCACTTGGCTTTCTTTCGAGTTCTTTCGAGTGCCTCCGCTACGGCCGCCTCCCCGCCTACGCAAAACAGCTGTGCTTACACTTGTCTTCGCGTGCTGGTTCACTATACTTCGGTTCTCTGCGGCTTTGGTAGCAGCGGGTCTCAGTGCGGTGGGTGTTTCTTTCTTTCTTCTCGTCTTTTTTTTTCTTTAGTATGCTTGCGGTCGCGACCCTTCTATGTAATCGGCCGGGACGCTCTTCCGGCTTCCTGTCATGCGAGCGGGAAATGGCTGTCTTCGAAGTGTGCCGCGCGAAAGTGAGTGGAACCGCCGCTTAGTCAACCGCTTTTTGACGTGCCTAGCGGATACAGGAGACATAAAAGCTTCGCAAATAAAGATGTGACTAACGGAGTATTTCACCATTTGTCTGTTTTGTTTCCCTTTTGTCCGCAATTATAACACTTTTGAGAAGTATGTCCGTATTTCTTGCTATCAGCAGTCACCGCTGTATTATATTACTTGCGTTAAAAGAATGAACAAACTTCTGACACATACGCCGTTTTAAAGCGAAACATTCTTTGCAACTGTCGTCGATTACATTTTTTACCGCTATTGTCAAATAACAGACAAAAATGACGCCAAGAAAGAGAGATATACATATAGAAGTAGTGACGAGAATTTATCGTCGTTGCGCTTGAATCGATCACAAATATAGCACTGGACTTGCTAAGACAGTTGGCACATTGTGCACATAATAGTACAGCCGAAGAACAAAAAGCACGACAATGACGAGTTTATCCAAACGATACGGCGTTGTGACAGTTGGTGATCTTCAGAATTGAATATGTTGTCAATACAGCATATTGGTGTGGGTCAGGCGGCAAGAAAACAAGTTGGTATTAGCGTACAATTGTTCTTCATTTTCTTTTTGGTGTCTGCTCCGCTGCCAAAATGTTCAAATCTCATGATGGTTCATACGCCCACGTGCATATGGGAAGACTATTTTCTATTGGAAGACATGAGAAGTTGACTTCAGAAAGCTTTTCGCCCATAACAACTGTATAGCATCAGCTGTATGTTCGCCATGACGACTGGATGTCACTTGTTTTAAAGTGACGCTTCATTCGCCTGTCATTTGATGGTTTCAGTTTGGTCGGTCGGTCAGTCGGACTTTCGGTCGCTGTTCGGGTACTCGCCGAGAATATTTCCCATCAAAATGAAAAAAGAAACAAAGAAATGCAGCGCGTCCCTCGGCGGGATTTGCATCTGGACCTCCAACCGCATCATCCGTTGCTCTAAACATCAGGGCACCATCGCACTTTCTTTTTCTTTATACATAAGAAACCCCGCATGGGCCCGCACAAAAAGAAATTCCGTATCAGTACATCCTACACAAAACACCTAAAAAGCAGGCAAGCATAAGTATGTATTCAGCACCTCGATCAAATCTTGTGGCTACCCCTGAGCAGCATACTAACTTTTTATGGCCACAATAGTACGTATGGTTCCTTCTTATAAACACCAACTAGCTTATTCAGATGGTGTACACGCGCTGACTATGATGATGATCTACATACTAAGGTCCTTACACACACCGAGGGATTGGTCAAGAAGTGTGTCCGCATGTTGACTATCATGTTGATGATGACTATTTGCATACAATGGAACATGGCCAAAACGCGGAATTTACCATGAAGCGGGGGGTACATATCATGCCAACGCCAACTATCGCTTCCAAATTACGACCGCGTGTTGAGGATGAATATGGTTTTTATAATATAATGGCATATAACGACAACGACAGATTGGACATGAGCCAGTTGGTACATTTAAAATAAATATTAAGAATGAATAAACAAATACAAGGTAATATAACATTCGGCACACTCCACAGCACGGACGCGTGAGAGTACACGCGCGCGCGCCAGCTTCCGCCACGCCGAGGACGGAGTAATGAAATGGGCGAATTCGCAGCATTTCACTAAACACTTTATGCAAGCTTCTCATCACGTAGATTGCCACATGTGCGGTGTATCTGCGTAGTTTTCAAAACCACTTTATTGTTCAAAATTCTTTGTGAATGTAATCTTCCCTCTGGAGGCACGCAGTGTTCCGCGCAAGTTGTACAGTTAGGTGCACTCTGTTCCAATCCAGTCGAGTTTGCAGGAAGATCACTTCTTGTTAGGTCTGGTAAAAAGAACTAAGCTGCACACAGCAACCTCATGAGGAGATGGAGGATTTGATGTCGGCTAGAATGTTGGATGGGCATATGTTGGTGCACTGATGCTAAAAAGCGACAGCGTGAAATTTCTCATGAGAATATTCCCATTTCCACTGAACTGCTAGTGAAAGAGCGTACAAGTGCATTCATTTGTTAGGGCATATAGAGCCATCAGTTTTCTCGCCTGCTGCTTTGTGTAAATGTTTCATATACTTGCGAGTTCTTTGCACTCAAGGTGGATATCTCCGGTCGTCTTCCAGACTGCGTTATTGGGGCAAATTTTCATGATGTACCACACTTTCTATTCCAACGCGTACGTAATGCGCCCGAGACAGGAAGGAATTATTAATGCGAAAGCATTACACGCCATATAACGCAGAAAAGCCGGCGTTGTCTGCAACGAGTGGTACCAAAGATCATCTTCATCAGTGACTTCATCAGCGTCTTGTATAATGTCAGTAGTAATACAGAATTCAAGTTAGAACACGTTAGGTGACTTAAGGTAAAGGGAATTAGGGTGAAGTGAATGAAGATGAATTAAAGTGGATTGTGGAGGAATCAAGTGGATTAATGTGGATTAAGGGTGGTGCACATTAGAGCGAGGTGGATTAGAGTGCATTGAGGTGGAATTGGGAAGAACACGCGACAATGTATTTAGCCACGTCTCCTGGACCTAAAGAATCAATTAGAGAACGGATACTGCCTTCGTATTCAAATTACGCAAGGATACTTAAGTGCCTGTCAATATTTCCTCCTTTGCTTTAGGAATGTCGATAGTTTGGTGTCTTCGACGGTGTCTAAATTTCACGTGCTGAGCTCCCCCTTGTCTCGTTCCGATCCTAATGGGTTAAGGGGAAAGCGGGCGGCAGGAAGCGATGGTGGGTCCATCCGGTGAGCCCGTGCCATGTGAAACTGCATTGAGGGTAGGCAGCCGTAGCCACCGGAGTGGCCACCGAACAAGTCGGTCGCGAAAGGGTGCACGCGCTGCTTTCAGCCGGCGAGCACATCAGCAGCCGCTCCACGTCCAGACAAGCCAGTCGGGAGACGGGAAAGCCCGCAGACGCACGGGTACGCCCCTCGCAGCAGCCGTTGTGTGGGTCCAGCGACCGAACGGGGACGTTTTATACACGCTTATCTCGAAGCCAGTGACGGGTGCGCAAGTGACGTTGTAAATAAAACAATGGCCTCGTAAAACACGAGCTCCCAACAAGCAAATAAAGATTGTGCAGGGAGCGAAAGAGTGGCGGAACACCGTGCGAGGGAAGGAACGCAGCGCCCTAGCTTCTTTCGCTTTGTTAGCCTTTGCTCTTTCTTTCACATCCTTCCTGCGTTTTCCTTCGTTGTCTTGCTTTCTGCCATGTGCAGCGATATCAGGTAGGGGAGCAGCGAGCCTTGCTACCGGGGCCTGGGCTTGTAAACGCAGGAACGGCTTTAATCGTGATAACGAAACATTGTCGGGCACGCATGGCCTGTCTTTTTATTGCCCAGATTTCTTTCCACCGCAATCCGCTTGACGGCAACAATGTAGAGATCCTCTATGAGCTTGCAAGCGGGGAAGAAAGGGCTGTGGCCGCATCTCTCCTCTGAGTCGTAGGACACCGCGAGCAGCTCCTGTGGCTATAGAGCAGGTTTAGCGGCTGGACTATCACGTAGTGCTCGCAAAGATGCGTATGCGGTGGCGCATCCGAACGTGAGACTGCATCGAAATGAAAGCGCGCTCCCCGAAATTGAGCGTCCAGACGCGAACAGCCCCTACTTGTGATACGGCTTTCGGCGATTTCAGAATCGCGTTGCGTACGAAAGTTTTCTGGATCTTTCTTGTGGAGGCCATACGGCACTTGTCTTAAATAGTCGCTGCGTAAGAAGGAGAATATGTTGCTGGCGTCGCTTACGGCAAAATGATTTCCCTGCATGTAGACGCATGATTGTGTTCAGGATGGTATTGTGATTATCTCTTCAAAAGGGGTATGTGGTTCTGTGTATATCTTAAGTGACAGCAGAGTCAGTCCGCATCATGATTTGGCTCAGCCTTATCCGGTATATTCAGAGTGTACGTCACCTGTTGGGGCTTTCAAAATAATTTCTGTTAGTACTTTTGCAACGGATTCATAACTAGAGTATCAGTGTAAGACAACAAGTCGAGTTCTTCTTTCTTCCTTCCTCTCTTTTGTGTGCGCACAAGCCGTAATGTAGCCGGATTGATCGGGGCACTAAACTAATGCGTATGCAGCTGCTCTGGGTGCTTTGCAGGTATTCTAAGCGTAACAGTTTTCAATTCAGCTTTTCGAACAAAACAAAGGCTTCGCAGTCTAAGTGCAACCATTGCATGGGCTCTGGTTACGGAAATTTGAATATATCTCCAAGTCTGCTTAACGATGCAGGCAATAGTGCACTTGAACTAAGCTTTCCCTTAGGCAATCACATCTTTGTCTGTTGAAGGATATGAGCTCAGTGCTTCCAGAAAGGACCGTTTCTAAATGCCTGGGATAAGGTTTCGTCATTGCTCCATACCTGAAAGAAGTTCTAGAGTTCACCTGAGGCAGGACATTTCTTATCTACTTCTTTTTCTTACTAGGGTTTCTGAATCACTGCGCTAACTGTACCGTGAGTGGGGAGACGATTATACGCGAGTAAGCAGAAAGCGGTTGTGAAGTAATGCTTTTTGAGGTTTGAGTCGTAATGGTTCACACGAATAAACACAAGTGATGCGGCAAAGTTCTCTCGCCGCTCTAATAGAGGCGCTATGCACTCGGAGCTTATGAAGTATTGCAGGCGTGTGACGCTTGGTGCCTTCTAGTCATCTTATATACAAGCCAAAAGAGAGACGAAATTATTCCTTCTCACTACCAGAACAAGGCCTGATTGAAATTAAACTTCACTTAACAAAGCTTAGGACGCATGGCATAGCAGAAGCGGTATGCTGCACCCCAGAGAACTAGTTGAAACCCAGCCTATGGTACACGTTCGGAATGCGAGGTACGTTGTGCAGTTTGGCGATGTGCGAAATATTGTGATCTCACGCGGACAGTGCTTTCGTAGGCATGTTCGCTACAACATGTGCCACAGCAACAAGAGGAAAAGGAGACGTTGCCTTCTTTCCTTCCGCCACTCGATTAGGCCTCGCCTAGGAGCGTAGGGTAGGTGCCTCCTTTTTGCCCATAGCCGGTCGTCAAAGGATTCTGGGGGAGATTAAATGGGCGAATGGATCCGAAGAAGCGACGCGTGCTCGCATCGAGAATTCAGTGCAGTACAGCTTACTCCAGATGTTGGTAGAGGTGGCCGTCGGGCGCATGCGACCTTCAGTGTGAGCGATTCGGCTTTACGAGATACAACACAAATGGCGACCCCAGGGCTCCACAGACTGCCTTTCACTGGATAGCTTATTTTCTCGCTTTGCTTTAATATTACTTTATCAGCCAGTACAACTGACCGAGGTTTGAGGTCACAGTGATTTTCATTCTTATGAATTTTGTTATTGGCTTGCTTCTTATTCTAATATTATGATTTTTATAAAGATTGGCCGGCTACTCTTTTTAGGAACACCTCTACGCACAAATATTGTCAATACAATACTTGCATTTAATTCAGAACGTGAAACTAAACGTCATGAGCAATAAATAGTTACCAGCTTGGTGAGAAATTTAGCACTTTAGCAAAATGTTTAAGATGGAGGACGTAGAACACTTCTCTGAGTCACACTGCAGAAGAATGTCCTAAATGCTCGGTTTTTTGTCTGTTAGAGCGAATATGTTGGCATATTTTAAAATTTGATTGGTAGGATGCATACACGCTTTTAGTTTGTACTAACCTTTTGGCATCGTCCCACCGCATTCGGGAGTGTGTATTACAAATATTGGTCAGGTTCTGTCCTTACGAACTGCTCTAGCGTACGTAGTAGTATGGATACATAAATGAGCAGAAGGGATAACATAGCCAGTTACCCTATATCAACATAAAACTTGTGCCAGTCTGTTCACGTTATCTAGTGACAACTTGCGAACCAGTCAAATTTGACTGACCGCAGTGCAAAGTTCACACACCTAAATTTTCTTTGAACATGATATCGGTTAACAGCCGACGTCGTACAGCGAAGCGGTTGCGTGGCGCTCAATTGGAGCCTAACAAAGCTGCCTGCTTATGCACCGCTAGAAAACCAGCCATGCTGTGTCGCAAGCTACGCACTTGGTCCTATTTCTTTAACGTTTTTGTTTTGTTTTTCTATTTCACACGATTTCACAACTATAACGTCAATTCCTAAACCGTTACAGAAATATTTACGCCTTCCTCTGCTGTGCTCATTATCATCCACCGCTTTGTGAACATGTCCGTAAATCGTGCGTATAAGCCCGTGCGTGTAACAGTATATGCACTATAGACGTGTTTACACGTGTCAGTGTGTCTTCGCTCTTCATTTTCAAAAAGTTCCCCCACTAGCCTACAAATATATTTAGTACAGCCTCTCGGTATCCCACGGAAAGCGCGGGGTTTTTCTTCTTTTACGGCGAAGCTGTTTATGGCTAGGTTCGGGCGCATCTCGTCTCCATGGACATAGACCAACTCTCCACCACCGACGCCGCTTCCCGAAGTTTTGCATACTCCTCTCCACGAGCGCCGTCTCTCTCCCGACACTGCGCAATACCGCAGCGCGCGTTCCTCGGTGGCCACCTGCGCGGCACACTCAGTGCGCCGTGATTGGGGTAGCCGCGCTATAAAAAAAAACGTCATTGTCTCTATCCACCAATCGTTGTTTATCATTGCCTTGGAAAGTAGAGATCGCGCCACTGCCGTTATCAGTTGCACTTTCGACTCGGCATGGGCAGGACACGTGTTCGATGGGAAGAACAGCGAGAATACAATGAGAGTCGGCGCGCACAGAAACGCGAATGGGTGCACCGACAACGTGAGGCCGCCATCACTGCTGCACCCAGTCCGACAACAAGTAGTGCCGGTGAAGCTCTTCCCGAGGGAGAGCGATTCACGCGCGTCGAGCGCCGACGTAAGCAAAAGCGTCGGTGCGAGCGGCGCCGTCGGGCGAGTACCACTCACGATGACCGGGGCAGGGAGGCGAGACGCCAGCGCGACGCATACGAACGCCCTGTATATCGCTCAGTGAAAACGTACGTCACCGCCGTGAGGTCCCACCATGAGAACGTTTCCCCGGTACGACGTTGAGGTTCCGTAGACATAGCAAAACTAACCGTGGTGCCAGCTTCGCTGGACATTCCTCGTCACCGGGTGGGCGGGCTCCGAATCTTTTGGCCATCGTGAAGCCAACTTTTGTGTAGTCATTTTTTTAAAGTTCCTCATCGCTACCTCGTCTCAGTAGGAGAAGGAGCGAAGCCAAGGAAGAGCGCGCTTACTGGAAATGACTGTCCAGATAGACATTGCCGTTGATGCGCTATTAACGTAATAGCGTTAAGGGCACCGTGTAACAGAAAATCCGGCGTCGGACGTTGTTTTGGCAAAAAAAATTTTCGAATCACCCATACCCAGTCCTTCCATGTGGTGCAAGAATGCTGCTGAACTGATTGAATTTCTCAAGCTAAAATACGTAGAAAAATTGCAAAGTGCGACTTACACACAATCTACAGACACAATATCGTCGGATTATAATTTGACTACACGAGAAAACAATTTTGTTACACGAAAACTTAAAGAAACCCCTTTTCTAGCGTCTCTACGACTGATAGACCAGCCACAGTGTCAGCCATTTGCACGCGCAGGCGCGTGGTTGTGTCAGGGCCCATGGAGCGGGGCGCCCGGTTCCTTGCAATACCTCCAGATGGCGCTCGCCTCCGCCGCGTCACGGCCCATGCTAGGGGCCGCGTTTATACCAGAAAGCCCGTCTTCGTGCATTGCATTCGCAGCCAGCGTTTCCCGGTAAGCATTACAGTGACATACACTCCAGGTGCCGGGAAGCGTGAGTAGTAGTCAGGGATCTGTGAACGCTATCGCGTTGCACTCTTAAAGCGGAGCTTAAGCGTCCTTCACCTTCATTCTTTTGCTTTTTGGCATTCCCTGAGCTTTGCACAAACACCGACAGGTCTGTCAGATTCCTTAGGCCTGTGTAATTTGCACAAAGATTTAGACAGTGAAAGTCCGGATAAAATATATTGACATAGTTTTTTTATTTATGTATATAATATTGGGAAAACAAATTTGCAAATAAGTATCCTTCTGCCGTCATGGCTCCTCCATTTAGCACGATCCTATTACTGGATTCAAATGTTTTTTCTAGTGTTCTGCTTTTTATTCTTAACTATTAGCGTTTATTCCACAACAACATGTCTGTTAATTTCCTGGTGTATTCCGAACATAATTGGACGGTGGCTTTCTTCACACAATGCAAAGCAAACATTGTGTGCTGCACCGATAGTTTTTTACGGCGTAAGCTGTGATGGGCTCATTCCCATAGCCTTTTCGGTCGGCGATAGCGTCCGCCGCCGCCACCGCCGCCGCCGCCGCCTCCGGCGTCCGTCACAGCTATCGCCCAGTGCGCCAGAAGTCACGTGACCTCACAGGCGCGCCACGTAGCGTCGATTAGTGCTCCCTTTACATTGCAGTTACATATCGTGGTGCATGTAAAGCCACACTTATGCAAGTGAACCGCGTTTTAATGTTTCGTGCATGCAGACGCTTAACTTTCACAATGGGACGATGCATCCTTTGAAAGGGAGGAAAATGCCGCGCCTGTTGTGCGGCAAGGACATTGATGACAAAAAATATATCGCCATTTTGAAGAAACATAACGAACAAGAAGTGACTAGCGCGCGGTATTAAACAGTCCATTCTTGCAACTGTTGTTGTTTTCAGTCAACAATGACAAGAACTGTTCCTGCGGACTGAGTGCTTTGGACTCTGAAGTTTCCACTTGCATCGTAACGCGACAGGTATCAAGGGATGTGACATGTGCGCCGCGTAGTCTCACTGCTGAAGAACCGACGCAGATGAAGCGACTCGTGAAGACACGTACGCGCGGCTGCAACACAGGCAACACTGGGCTCAGCAGACGGCCGAGACAGAGAGCGGCACAAGCCGCGGGTCACCGTTGACGCCAGGCGGATAGCTTAGTTAGTTCTCGAGAAAACGACGCAAAAAGACTTCACTGAAGAGGCCCTCCAGTGCGTTCTGCCGAAAATAAGGCACGACTGCTTCTACGCGAGCAACATCACGTGTGGTCCGCCGAAAATTTGGCCTGCCAGCTTCGCCACGAAGACCCTCACGAGTCTAGCCACTTCGTTTGATGGCATTCGAATTAACAACGCTGAAGAAGTACAGGTTTTACCACGCCGCCGCAAACCCAGATAGATCAGCGCGGGACAAATTCCATAGACTCAAACAACATCGCCATGACACAATCATGCAACGTTGCTTTGCACTGCTGGATCAGCCCCGTAAATTTGCCACCTGCTCTCTCAACGTACGCCCTCTGGCTGCACACAGGCCTTACGTCACGCACGACCACATCTTAAACAAAAAGATTAGGGAGATTTATAAAAATTGTAGGATGGAAAACATGTATTGAATAGCTGATTAAATCAAGCAGGCTAGTTAGCTGTTTGTCACCGCCCCGTTTCAAAGGGCATGCCGATAAATATTCGTCATCATTATCAATCATCATTATTTGCATCGCATCGCGCTACTTGTAACGCGATGTGAGATGCGCGCCGGGTAGCGTCGACATGTAGCCGCTGTCCGCAGCAGTTGCATGTAGCAGTTGCATATTGCATTCAGCTGGACCTGGTCAAGTCAAGCAGGCTAGGTGGCTATTTGTCATCTCCTCGTTTCAAAGAGCATGCAAATAAATTATCATCATAAACATCATGGTATCGTGCCACGGGTCAATGGATGTGACATGTGTGCCGCGTACTCTCGATACGTGTGTTTGTTCTTCGGTACGCGCTATGGCACCTGCTCACAAGGCACGAAGCCTCTAGTGTGTGCTGCCGAAAATGGCGCTCCCATGGGGGCGCTCCTCCAGCTTACGGTGTGACTGTGCTGCGTATGCCGCGGAGCCTGTGACTTTTCTTTTTTGTACAATCTTTCTTTAAAGTACTGACAGTGTACATGCATTCGAAGAAGACGAAGAAGAAGAAACTTTATTAATGAATTTTTCGGCAGTTTTCGTTGTGGTGGTCTTTTTATGCCGTTGGTTTGTAATTTTTTATTCATTTTCGTTCCGATGTCGCGCTTCAGTGGGACATTACGTCATCCTCCATCATTTTGTTCTCTTTTCATTTGTACGCTTTACCCGGTATTTTTTTTTAAATTTCCACCACTCATGACACCTTAGCCTATATATAAGTGAAATTCAGCAGCAGAATACCCCTGCTTCTCCCTCACCTCCTAGTCCGCCACCGAAATCCAAACTAATCCAATCCATCCATCCATCCATCCATCCATCCATCCATCCATCCATCCATCCATCCATCCATCCATCCATCCATCCATCCATCCATCCATCCATCCATATATCCAATCCAATCCAATCCAATCCAGATTCATCGAAATTGCATTAGTCATCATTATCGAGCAGGTAGCTATAAGCTTTCTCCTATAAACCTCCCAAGGAATTGAGAACACCAGGTGTAATGCATGCACGGCTCCTCACACGATTTTCAGATGAACAACAATGACAGGGGCTTGTCTAGCGGGAAGTAACTCTGTCGGTCACAGTACCATTATACGAAATCCTTCATTGTGTTCCCCATGCATCTCTTTACGTGTCGTTTTACATAACTGAAGTAGCTAACCTCAAGCGGGAAACAAAAAGGTGGTATCAACATGCAAGCCGATGACACTACGTCCTCTACGATCTTGGCATGCAAACTTGTCATTCGGCAGTTCTTCAATCGCGAGCTCGCTGACCATTAGGTTTGCAATAAAGCAGTAAAAATATGTCCACCTGCGAGGTTTCATATAATATGACCGCTGCTTACTGTTCATTTGCAGACACAACGTGCCAGGACATGCGTGAGCGCAGACGCGACCAACCCTATTGTTCGTATGCGTGGCCTGCAGGCTCGCTCAGTACGACGTCTCAATAGCGCACGACTTGCCAATACGCCTGGCCTGTCCGAGCGGATACGCCGAGAGCCCTTCATACGCCGCTGCACGTTTCTACGGCGCCTGCGTGCGAGTCTGCAGGGACGTCGGTGGCGGTGGGAGCGAGCACCCAGCGGCTCGGAGGAGCGTGCCACGCCCGAGCGGATCCCGGCACGGGCTAAATGATCCCGCGGGCCTCCAGCACCGAGTAGGGGTTGCGGGGCACGAGAGGGCGAGCTTCCCTTCAGCCAGACCCGTTGTGCGGCCGTTTTTTGTCCGGTCCGACTCGTAATTGGCGTTGGCCTTTCTGCTTGCTGTTTCGCCTCAGAACCCGATCCATATACCTGTACTGTTTCTGCGTCCTTTCTATAGCTCGCTTCCTTTCCCCCCGTCATTTTGTTCCATCGCGCGCTTGAATAATAAGATTAGCCGGCGAACGAGGCATCACTGTGCGCAATAGTAGCCGACGCTGTCACGAGTGGCTTGACGAGGTAGCGTGAATAATTTCGTGCTTGGTTTATCGAATCATTAGTTTATGTAAACTTTAATAATCTAGTCATTTTCTTCATTGATCAATTAGTCTGAACGAGGTTAAGTGAACAGTGCAGAATGTAAGTATTTCTGTGGGAGAAAACGTTTTTCGGTGATGGCACACCAGAAAGAGAGAAGGACAATATTCGTAGGTTCTTTCTCTGTTTAATGACATGTGAACAATTATAACAGCAACCAAGAGGGACAGAATTCACAACATTTATGTGCAGTGCTTCTTAAAGAATGGCATATATTTTTTATCAACTATGCGAAAGTAATAGTCTTAAATTTCAATCAACATTCTGTCGCACAGATGTCGCAATGGGGACGCAAAAGATTGCCACAAATGTTTTTATTCTTACCTTTGAACTTTCCGGATAAGTAGTTAATTACGGATGCCCACATGCTCGCTTTTGCTTTTCGTGGCTTAGAATGACCTCTTTTTTAATACTTTAATCAATAATGGCGAGAAACGAATTCGCCAGAAATTAAAGAAATATTGGATCGTATACTATCCTTATTGGAAGCAATGCTATAATCTTTCCGCGACTGCATCGGGAAATGTTTCTTGTGGAGCCCAGATGTCACAGTGTGTTTCGTTGTAAACGTGTAAAAACACACTGATTACTTTGTCTCATTAAAACGAAAGATGAAAGTAAGTGGTAAAGGAAGAAGGCCACTAGATTACGACCCGAACATGATTTTTAATTCAATTGCACCACACTGTGAGCACTTTCTCGCAAAACCCAATAGGTATACGCGCACCGTATCTGCGAAAGAACAAAAATGCAGAAGAATGATCATACTGTAGATTCCTAACATTGTTTTAAAGCTTACCGTGGTATCTACAACATTAAAAAATTATTCTAAAATCTACGGCTGGGCATTCATTTTGGTCTGTCGGAAATTGCTTGGAGAGGGGCTCGTGAAATGGCACACTCAAAAATTAAACGAAACTGCACTTATTCTTAGAATGCGTGGCAATTGAAGCGCAAACCCAAGATAAGCGCGGCCACATTCTGTTGAATCATTTTCGCCCGTTTGCTCAAAACCTAGGGCCAAGTTTAATAAGTTTTCGCTTTGTTTTGGGTACTTGAGAGAAGTGCTCCTTCCAAATCTAGACGAGAAGAAAGTCTCAGTGTATTCGCCTTCTTTTTTTTCTTTTTTTTACATATATTCGAAGGCAACTCGCCTCAGCAGCGCGTTGCATTCAAAAGAAAAACTGAATGACAGAGAGAAGGGCAGGGAGACTTGGTGCTGCATTTTGCTGTTGAAGAGGCGAGGCAGTCTACAACATTAAACCTTTTCTGGGATTTGCCACTTCATTTTCAAAAGTTTAAATAGCGCGGGAGCCGCCGTCGAATACAGCTAGGAGTCAGTTTATTAGTTCAATCTTCCTTGCTAGCTACTTCAGAGGCTCGCCTGGCTGACGGAACGCTTTTCCGCCATTCTCCCCGAACTAAAACGGGAAGGCGGCAGAGAGGGAACACAGCAAGAAGAATTGTATATGAGGAGAATCCTTAAGTATTAGCCGAGTGTCTAGTCCTGCGCACATTGTGGTGTATATATTTTGCTCCTATTTATGGCCCTCTTTGAGATAGCTTTGTTTCATGCGCACAGCCTCCAGCGTAAGTATCTCACGAGATTACTCGTTTCTCTATCCAACCATTACTTCCCGCTTTTTATCTCGACAGCGAACGCGACATTAAGCAAGCTAAGCGGAACCGGAAGCACGGGTGATGCTTCAGCGCTTGCGGGCTCTTGAATGAGCAGTGGACGAAGTCTGAATAGATCATTTTAACATTTCCCCGCGTGCATAGAAGCACTAAATTTAGGAGAAAAAAGAAGAACGATCAAAGATGTATTTCAGCTAGCGTTCTCTCAGGAAGTTCTGGGCGATCACGTTTGGGAATGTGCAAAATAAGACAAAAGACGCAACGAAAGCTTTGAAGTAAAATATTAGGAGGAAAACGGAGGGAGACGGGATCTTAGAATGGCTCGTAAATTGCACGTGCTTACACATTATTGCTGTGGATAAAAAGGACTTCAGACAGGGTAGTGGGACGGTCGAAGAATGACTTGACGCAAACGCCGAGCTGTTGCCGCAACAGGCAATGACTCGAAAGCCATAAAATCATAAAATCATGCTGTAATAAACGAGCTCGTGCTCTCAATTGTGCATACAATATCTTGTTTTGTGTGGGCCCAACAATTACTTACATGTCGGCGGTGGCGTCAGCAATTGCAACTCACATTCATCCTGGGTGCCGAAACGTCAGCACAATACATTGCGAACATTAATAGAAGGGACATTGGATTTAAAGTCGAGGAGTCCATATGATCATTACTTCTGGTTATAGTACGCCGCGAAGTCACTTCTATCGTTATCGTAATCACTGTAATTATTGTCTTCTTCGGGAGCCTAATTAATCCCACTTACGAGCAAATGCAGCGAACTTAATTGTGGACGAAAGCCAGAGGCTGCCTTTACTCTCGTCCTGTGTCGACCAAGCCGAGCCGCCTGATACTGACTTCGTCAGTCAATCTAATTTTCTGTTGCCCTGATGTGACTGTACTTTTCTCTTGAGCTGTTCATGTGACCTGCACAGCTACTCTTATTGTTCGTTGTCATATCTGGCGGGGAAGTGTATAGGCAGACTATCGGCTCGCTGCATCCTCCGGAAGCGCAGTGTTTCTTTGTTACTAACCTTCGTTTGTGATTGCAAGCCAATCACGGCAGGATGTAGTACGCCAAACGCAGCACGGGCCTATTTCGTCCCGCCCAGTCAATAAGAAAAGCAACTGCGTGACTTCAGGCATGACTATGTCCCGGGATGCATATTATATATATATATATATATATATATATATATATATATATATATATATATATATATATATATATATATATAGTCATGTTTCAGCCACGAGTTCAATGCTTCAATATATATATATATATATATATATATATATATATATATATATAGTCATGTTTCAGCCACGAGTTCAATGCTTCAAAGCGGTACATAAGCGCCTCTAGTGAATGCGGTGTTGCCTTAGAAACGAGCTGTTTCTAAGGCTCAGGCGTGCGTCGCTTTCTCGGGCGCAGGTGTCATTGCCGCGCCGAACGCGGCGTTGCTCGACGCTCACCGCGTCCGATGCGGGGCGCGTAGTCGCTGCGCCGTAGCCCATTGTCTTACACTCCTTGGCGGGTCGACGGGAACGCTGTCACATTCCACTCTTGAAGGCGAAGCTTAAGCGTCCTCCAATTTTTTCAATATATATATATATATATATATATATATAAACATGACTTGGACAGCAACCCCAGTAAAATATTTAGGAGTGCCGCTGGAGAATTATCGCGACAGTGAGCCATATTGGAAATGCCAAGTTGCTGAAATGCGTGAGAAGGCCGACAGGCTCAAAGGCTTCAGCTGGTCTATTTTCGCGCGTGCCACAATTTGTAACCTTTTTTTTGTAACCAAGCTGTGGTATGTCTTGCAAGCAATTCATTGTTCTCGCGTCAATGTGCAGAAGCTGCACCGTGTATTTGCGGTTTTTGTGTGGGGAAGCACTTGGGAGCGGACACGACGCACCAATCTGTTTCACCGCGTCCGCTCTGGAGGACTAGGTTTGGCCCATCTATATCTGCGCCAGTTGGTTAACCGATTTATGTTTTTTCGTGACACGAATGACCCCTTTTTGCGAACTGTGTGTCAGGTTAGGTTGGGCAGGGTTTTGCCAAATTTGGTTGTTAGTTCGGAGAGTATGCAAGGGAGCATTTTTGGCTTCCTTAAAGAGGTGTACATGGCATGTCGCGTCTTGCAAGTGCGATTTTCGTTTGAATATTTGTCAGTGGTGTCGCGAAGGAAACTTTATAAGGACCTGTGTGAGGTCTTTCTTCCGGTACCGTTGTACAGGTCGTTGTACTGTGCAGGTCCATGGCAGTCAGTTCTAAAACGTGTGAAAAGAATGACTGTACCAGGCGGAGTTAAAAGTTTCTTCTTTAAGCTCCATACGAACACTCTTGAAGTCAAGACGTATTTGGAAGCGAAGGGTTTCTTTGTGCCTTGGGGAAATCATTGTTTCATATGCCGGAAGCCGGAAACTATCGAACATGTTTTCTTAGATTGTTGGGAAGCCCTTTTCTTTTGGGACATTCTCCAACGCACGATTAAAAAAGACTTACCGGTTGATGCTTTCGGAATTAGATTTCTGCCCGTCGAGAGTGAAGACGGGATTCCTTTTGACATGATTATGATATTGGGCCTGCACAGTATTTGGCGATCCAGGATGGCGGTCAGCCACGCAGACATTGATGCCAGGCCCATAAGACAGTATTTTTGTGAATCTGTTAGCAGAGCTATTGAAGGATACAAGATACAAGACCCAGTGCCTGAGTGGCTTCCAAGAATGGAAGCTTTGCTACACATGCGTGAATTTTAATCTCATCACGTAACCCCAAGTGAGGGTGACGTATTTTTAACATACGTGTTGTGTTCTTCGCGCGGACTGATTTTGTAAACTGACGTGTTGAAGTCGGCAATAAAGAAAAAAAAAAAACTCGTGGCTGAGTGGTAGAGTCTCCGTCTCACACTTCCGAGACTCCGGTTCGATTCCCACCCAGCCCATCTTGCAAGTTTTTTTTTTATTCATGAATTGCCTGCTGGAATTTATCGCTCACGGCCAACGCCGCCGACGACACCGGATTTTTTGCGACACGAGCTCCTTAACGCTATCGCGTTAATAAAATAAAGAAGTGCTAGAAAATCCGTGGGTAGGCTATGACTCTAAGATGGAATCCTCCACCGCTGTTTCTGGAAGCTTCCGGTTTGTCTCAATTTCTGATTATAGTCGATGCATTTGGTCTACCGCCACAGTTCCATGACTAATATATATTTCCGGCCTTTCTCTTGTTGCAAATTGCAGCTCCCTAAGCAAGGATCATGTTATCCTTCCGCTCATTAGTGAAAGACATGGTGACTGGGATGAAACAAAACGCACCTTTAAACCTTTGCACTGATGTTGTTCATTCGGTTCTGTGGGCATAAGTTTTGTGACAAAAAGAAAAAAAACATCCGTGTACTTTACCTATGCTAAGAGAAAAGCTATCACAGCTTGTTATCAACTTACACTAAACGCGACATGTTACTTTGGCAAGGCGCAGCATATTATTCTTGATCACAATGTTGTTTTTTTTATTTCCTTTATTTCGCTCTGACTAACTCAGAGGGAGCCAGTTTGATTGAGGGCGTTGCTTTATGATGCGGGTGGGAGCGCAGTCACGTGGTATTTTTTATTTTTCGCGGGGTGTATTTATAAGTCGGGAAAAATTAGTACGCAATTAGTATGTCCCTGAAAATCCCACAATTAAATGTATCTTGGCTATGCCTACAAATGCCTTATTGACACTATGATAATTAGGGTAGTACGTCTCAAGTTCGGTAATTAATTACAATTATACCGAAATTACTCATGGCTACTCCACAGCACTGGAAACAATATGCGCTAGGTTTTCTTCGAGTAACGCATCGCTCTTTTCTTAAATGTTGGTTCACTACAGTTAGTCGGGACACCCTGTATATATTTATGACCTTCTGCATGCAGGTGACGATGTTTCTATCCCTAATAAATGTTGTAAGTTATTAGAAGTTTATTTCATGAGTCGTTAGCTATGCTTACTGGGAAAACAAGCAATACTGAAACACATATCATTAACACACCGATGATAAAACACTCTGCCGAAGGGGTCACTGAAGTCTGCAGGTTTTTTTCCATGGTCAATAAAGCATGCAAAGCAATTTGAAGCGAGGTGAACATGCAGCAACATATTCATTCTCTTCGCGTAATCTATCCGTACCTTTAAAATTACCTGTTAATTGGCTTCCTCCTCCTCTTTCAAAAATATAGTAAACTTTGTTCTGTGTACATATTTAGCTATACTGTACATGTGCAGGGTGTTTACAGTGAAAATTTAAAACAATGTTGAAGTGAAAAAAATACTGATGAAGCAGCCGCCGTTGATGCTTCTGATGCGCATGTCATCCTACTGTCAGGAGCTGAAGAAATAAAGCGAAATTATGAATTAATAGCCCTGCACGTCCGCGCCAACAAAGATGCAGTAAGATCTTGGCCCCAATAAAATTTGAGATGAAAAGGTAGAGGCAAGTAAAAAAAACCTCAATTCGTGTAGGTGACAAAACTCTGGAAATTACATTTTGGGTGTGTGGGTGTGTGTATGGAAGGGCAGGGCTCTTCCCCCCCCCCCCCCCCCCCCCTCCCCGGAGCTCCGGAAGGGGGCTCGGGTCCCGGAGCACCGCCGTAGTCGACGCCTATGATCTTGGGTACTGATGTTTACTAGATCCAAGTCAGAGTGTTAACCAGCTCTTATATATATATATATATATATATATATATATATATATATATATATATATATATATTCAGAGAGGAACGGCAGCGATGTTAGCAGATGAAAATATTCGATTTGAGAAAGCCGCTGCATTTGTAGAGCGTAATTCCTCCTCCTAAAATGCAGGGGACTGAAGGAACCGGGTCACCTTTCGCTGAGTTATGCGAGCGTGTGATTTATGATTATGCGAGCGTGTGAGAATTTATGGTTGTGCCCTGTCATAAACAGTAATGAGACGAAAGCCAAGGGGCCGGCCAAACACAAGCGAATGTCAAAGCGCCGCAAGGAGGTTTTGTGAAACGTTCCAATGCCAGTATTTGGAAAGCTTTGCAAAACATTAAATTCCTTTCGCGATTACCCATTGGCATGCATTCAATTCGCTATCATGACTCGTGATTCACATAATTAGTGGCAGCGCTCAAATCGAGCCAATAAGTAAAAGCCTTTGCGCAAGAGAAATTGGTTGAATGTCATTCCAGGCGCCCAATTCACCGAACGTTTTCTTCGTAAGGGCCATCTGCAAATGTCCGGTCACCTTCGCTTATAGTATGTTCAACATCAGGATTGGCTGACATGCGCTCTCATACGGGCGATTCAAGCGTTAGAAATTTTCGTGAATATGAGTTCAGTGATCCAATTCACAAAGCTTCTTGTCCGTTTGTCCGTTTGGATTTAATATGGCTGTTCACTATCTGCTGGCTTCGCTTATATTGTGTCCAACATCACGATTGGCTGGCGCTTGCTTTATTTATGAATATTCCTAACGTGGAATAGTTTGTTTTTTTGTAGTACAGGCCACCTTTATATTCGAACCAGCGCGTTTACAGCGCTGCCCGCGGAACCTCTAGCCCTGCCAACAGCCACTGTATACTCACGCGACGTGTAGGCCGTAGGGCGCAGGGCTAAAAAATGACAGAAAAACGTCGCGGGGTGGAAGTGATGGGCGCCATCACTCCACAGGTTGTGAAAGTGTGCAAGAAAGTGGAAATAACACCATTACGACACAAACTTTGGGACGCACTGTCCCATAAATACGAAGGCTCGCGTGGGACATAGGCATGTATTTTAGTGAGACGATGCACTTAGCATATGCATCAGGTAAAGAAGACAGTGCAGTCTGGTGCGAAGCAAGGGATTTTAGTGTGTCAAATGCTAATCGTCCGTGGACACAAATGCTTGTCAAATACGCGTGGCCCAAGCCTGTTTAGAGCTTCTTTTGACACGAACATTGGATATCTGCCTTATGAATGCGGATGAAGATGAGTGTCCATGGATGGGGTGGACGTTGAGGTCTAAAGGTTTCGTCCTCTTAAGTACATTGTCGGCGCGATAATGATAAAGAAAAGCGTTACAATGGCGCTTCACTTTGTGAACGCGGGTTACGCGCGAGCGCATACGGACGCCGCGAACACGCACAGCGAGCAGCGCGGCGATTCTGCATCTCCAGGCGCCTTCCTCCTCCGGCGCACGTTTTTCTAGCGGGTTCAAACATCGCAGACTTCACAGACGGACCATCTACGCTCACGCGTAAGACACCTCATTCACCAACCGGTTGACAAAAAAGGGAAAGAGACCATGGTAAAGCGACGGAAGTTTGCTTACGGCCAACTTATTGCACGGCGGACGTGGCGGCGGGCTGATGCCTTCATTGCGACTGATACTGTAGCGCAGTAGCTCACGACTCTCCCGATACATCGAAACCTGCACTGTTATAGGCTGAGATGAAGCTGGCACGATAAGTGGACAGCCGACGCTGCATAAGGAGATCAAAATTATCAGAATACGCTGCAATCTCTTTGCCGCGTTTCACGTTGATCAATTCTCTTTTTCCCTGGGAGGCAATAATTTTGTACACGCTGTTGTAGACACTCCTTGCTTAAAGCCAGTTGGCCTTAAAACCACCCTGAACTTTTACGCGGTTGGGCTGCGTCGCCCAAACTTCGCCATCAGCGCTGATTCTTGGAGCAGCAACTTACGCGCGTTCTTCTGCGTGCAAGGAGCTTTCGAGAAGAAGGGGTGAACCCAACTACTTCGCAACCCGGGTGCGATAGAAAATGGACGCCCCCATCGGTTGAAGGGCTGAACGGAGGAGAGTCACGCGACAGTTTCCCGCGCTGCGCCGCTGGCGAAAATGGATAAGCGGCAGCGCGAGACGGATCCGTCGCGGATGAGGTGCCATTTGTCTTGGTCTCGTGGCCTCGTGCGCGCTGCCCGACGCCATCAATCTGAGAGCGCTCGCTCGCTTGGCGCCTTTGTTTTCCTCCAGGAGAGGACGCGGGACCAGCAGCGCCGTGAGAAGCGAGCCAATTTTCGCTGCATGTGCTGCGCCTGCGTCCGCATGCCCCGTCCACATAACCCCAGCGGTTCAGCACACAGCTTTGAAAGGATAGTCGACTGCGCGAGTTGCTAAGAGGTCATACCGAGAAAAAGCGCGAATGGGACGTGGACGGAACGTACAAGTAGATGCGATTGTCGTTTGCTTTCTCCTTATCACGTTCGTGTTATTTAAGATTTTGGCAGCTTAGCTTTCATCTGTCACACTCCGAAGTGGCATGCTGAGGCATGGCGCAGAATGTCCCTTTGCATAAGCGCCCATATTGCAAAGCAGCTTCACACGCCAAGCAGAATTATTGCTGCGACGTAGTGTAAAATCTACAGAATTCTAGAGCGCCTACAGAATTAGCGCGCTGTAAACCCTCAACGAAAACGGTACAGCAGCCCTACAATTGATAAGAACTACTTACGATAAAAAAGAAGCCTGAAAATGTTGGTTGCGTTCGCAGCGGACAGAGGAGCCGAAAAACTGGTGTCACCCTGAAAATTCATTCTAAGTGGATATATCGCCACGCAAGGGTGCCGGCTCTAATTAGTAAATTGCAATAAGTGCCGTAAATAAGTTAATGACAAAGTTAATTAGTTGATATTCTTATATAACGTTCAATCGTTATCTAACTATAGGCCAATCTCCTTAACAGCACACTCATGTAAGTTACTCCAACACATTATTTTTAAAAATAATATGAAATTTCTTGAAACTAACAAAATTTTATGCACTTTCCAGCATGGTTTTAGACGTGGCATTAGCACTATAAGAGAACTGACAGAATTAGTTCAAGACATCAGCAGCTCTTTAGGCATAGGTCGCGATATTTATGCTATATTTATAGACTTTGAAAAAACCTTCGACACTGTCTCGCACCCTAAACTTATGCACAAGTCGTTCGCTATACTAAAGAAATGCGTCTTTGGTTGGCTGGATATCGGACTTTCTTTCCCAGCGTTCGCAATATGTATCAAGTCATCCTTGATGCCTGTTTCATCAGGGGTTCCCCAGGGCTCAGTACTGGGTCCTATTTATTCCTGCTGCTATTTATTCCGCTGGAAAGAAAGTGGTAACTTTCTTTCCGTGGATTATCTCAAAATGAAACTGTCGGTTCTGAGACAGGGTTTTAGTAGGTAATGTTTGGTTATCTTCTTTTGAACATGCTGAATCCAAACGTCAAGTGACAAAATTATCTTGATATGTTAAAAGCTAGTGAGTCATTTACCGTTGCGATGCTAGCTTCCTCAGATTTTTTTTTCCTTTTCGCTTGGCTCACACCCATTTTTTTAGTTTAAGAAATTCTGTGACCTCTCTCTTGAAGGTCATTGCAGCCAGTCAAAAAGAAAAAATGCAGCATATGTACACGCGAAGCATGTTTGAGTATACTTTTTTTCAGAAAAAATACGCTACGGAAAACACAAGCAAACATAAAAATACAATTACAACAAATACACTCTTGAAATGTGCAAAGTTTCTACGAAACGCCTGTAGTAGGCACACAGTCCCAGGAAACGTCTAATAGCTTTTTTTTCTCTTGGCTTCGGAAACATTTCTACTGCAGTGATCTTCTCAGGATCGGGGCGGACGCCTTCAGCACTGACAATGTGTCCGAGAAAGCGGAGCTCGCGAAAGCCGAAGTGGCATTTTTCAGGTTTTATGGTCAATCCCGCCATGCGAATAGCATCCAGAACTGCTCTCAGTCGCTGCACGTGCTGCTCGAATGTAGTGGGTAAGACCACTACACCATCGAGGTAGACGAGGCACGACTGCCATTTCAATCCGGAGAGAACAGTGTACATCCCTTGGAATGTGGCTGGCGCAGAACACAGACCAAATGGAAGCACCTTAAACTCGTATAAACCATCCGGTGTCACAAATGCCTTTTTTTCGCGATCTCGCTCGTCCACTTCTATGTGCCAGTATCCGCTTTTGAGATCCGGAGAAGAGAAGTAGTAAGCATTGCGTAGTTTGTCCAAGGTGTCGTCGATGCGGGGGAGTGGATAAACATCCCGCTCGTGACGAGGTTGAGTTTCCTGTAGTCAACACAAAATCGTAGGGTGTTATCCTTCTTTTCGACTAGGACTACCGGAGATGCCCATGGACTATTGGATGGCTGTATTACATCGTCCTTGAGCATTTCCTGTACTTGACTTCTTTTCGCTTCTCTTTCTGTTGGAGCTACTCGGTACGGGTGTTGGCAAACTGGTCTTGCAGGTTCTTCGACCACAATGCGGTGTTTTGCGACGGGAGTACGACGGACTTTCGATGAAGTCGAAAAGCATTCCGCAAACTCTGTGACCAAGTTCACAATCGCATCTCTTTGTAGTGATGACAGCTCTCGGTCAATGTCGATAGCGGTAAGGACACTGTCTAAGGTGGCAGAAGATGGTGATGCTGCATCGAGGGTTGACACATCCGCACATTGTGCATAGTCATGAAGAGACGCTATAACTGTTCCCTTCGCCACTTGTTTGTCCTCATTGTCAAAGTTAGTCAAAAGGACGTCCGCATATCCGTTACACAGGTGAACTAGGCCTCTTGCCACGCATATTTGCTTTTCCAGTAGCAGCCCGATATTTCTGTCTGCAAGTCCCTCACAGTCACGAAATATGTCGCTCCTTACAACGCAGTCATACTGCACCGTGCCGGCACCGTCACGTCTTCATCCACAATACGGAGAGAGGAAATATGTGGCTCTTCTGTATCAGAAATGGTAACAGCATTTTTTGTGGAAAACAACACGCGTGATTCTTGCAAGTCTATAATTGCGCCATTCGTTGGCAAAAAGTCCATGCCCAGTATCAGATCACGGGAACACTCAGGGAGAACAATAAAGCTGCTGACGTATGTAAAGCCTCTAATCCCGATGCTTGCTGTGCACATTCCTACGGGGTCGACTAAGTGTCCCCCCGCTGTACGTATTGGAGATCCGGTCCAAAGGGTCAATACCTTTCTCAATTTTCTGGCGAGTACACTGCTAATAACAGAATACTCCGCACCAGTGTCTATCAATTCAGTCACTTCGAAGTCGTTTCGAGGGCAAGGTGCATTCACAGAGAAGCCACGCAGTCCTACTCGGCGATACTGGCATTCCCGGTATAGGTGACCAGCCTCTCCACAGTGGTAGCAGAAGGGACGCCGATCTGCAGTGCGCCATACATCGCTTTTACGTGGGCTTCCTTCTGGCATGGGCTGCACATTGCGAGGAAGTACCTGGGGTATTGTGGCCGTTCGTCCAAAGTCGGCGCGTCCTAGGTCCTGACGTAAAGCTTGGGCGTACGATATCCGCGGCTGACGCTCTGGCTGTGCGTGGGGCCGTACTGAGGCTCTGGCTCACAAATTACTTGCCGGACTTCTTCACGTATGACATCAGCAAGTGAGGACACCGTAGGAGTGCTTTGGGCCAGCTGCAGTTTCTGCATCTCTTCCCTTATGACGGACCTCACCATTTCGCGTAGGATGTCCATGTTGTTGGGGAGGGCTCCTGACCCAACGTCAAATGATGCGACGCATACATCTCTGCTATACTGCCGCGCACGCTGCTACAGCGTCTTCTCCATCGTCGTCACCTCTGATCGAAATTCGGCTACAGAGCGGGGCGGATTACGAACCAGGCCAGCAAAGAGTTCCTGTTTCACACCGCGCATTAGGTGCCGCAATTTCTTGCCCTCAGCCATGTTTGGGTCGGCTCGGCGGAAGAGGTGGGTCATGTCTTCAATGTACATGGTCACACTTTCGTTGTTCCGCTGGTTCCTCGCCTGAAGAGCGGCTTCTGCCCTCTCTCTGCGGTCCGTGCTCGGGTATGTAGCTAGCAGCTCTCGTCTGAAGTCGTTCCACGATGATAACGACGCTTCGTGGTTCTGAAACCACGTGCGTGCAGATTCCTCCAGCGCGAAGTACACGTACCGGAGTTTCTTTGTCTCGTCCCAACCGTTACACCTGGCGACACGCTCGAAGTTTTCGAGCCAGTCCTCGGCATCCTCAAATGTGTCTCCGTGGAAGGATTCTGGCGTCCGGAGTGAGTAAACGACGACGTGAGAAGGGGTTATTTGAGTAGTTATCGCACTGGTACCTCGGCGGGCTGCCGCCGCTGCCCTTGGTGAATCGGCGAGAGGACCAAACTCGGGGGCCTCACCCCGTATACGGCGACTCGTGCGTTGGTGGACAGGCGTTAATTCTGTTGGGTCCAAACTTCGGGGATCCGGGCTACCTTCCCTTGCGTGTGTGGGGCTTGGAATCATACCCCGCACCTCCACCAAATATGTAACCAACAGTTACAACAGCCGTTTCTACGGGAGCTGATTTATTCTGGGTGAACCTGTGCCCGTCAACAAAAACCGACTGAGCACTTACCAACAACAACAAAAACGTCCCTCGAGCTTCGCTCCTTCGAACGTCGTTCTCCTCTTTGTCGCCTCCTGTCGCGTGCCAATCGTCCGATTCTCGCGCACGAGCCGCCGGCCTGTCAGCACCGGCCGAGCGTTGCCTTGCGGTGCTTTGCTTGACGCTCGTGGTGCGGCGGCTACGCAGTTGTTGGGATATGTCGGTCGTCTTTGTCTTCTCGCAATGCTGGCGGCATTATATATATATATATATATATATATATATATATATATATATATATATATATATATATATATATATATATATATATATATATATATATATATATATATATATATTAAAAGAATTAAATTATGGGGTTTTACGTGCCAAAACCACTTTCTGATTATGAGGCACGCCGTAGTGGAGGACTCCGGACATTTCGACCACCTGGGGTTCTTTAACGCGCACCTAAATCTATGTACACGGGTGTTTTCACATTTCGCCCCCATCGGAATGCGGCCGCCGTGGCCGGGATTCGATCCCGCGACCTCGTGCGCGGCATCCCAACACCATAGCCACTGAACAACCACGGTGGGTGTGTATATATATATATATATATATATATATATATATATATATATATATATATATATATATATATATATGTATATATATATATATATATATATATATATATATATATATATATATATATATATATATATATATATATATATATATATATATATATATATATATATATATATATATATATATATATATATATATGACGCAGAGGTAAACACCCTGTGTAAAGCTTGTCAAGAAGCAAGCGACATGTGTTTTTATATTGCTGTTACTTGGAATTGCGCCATCTGCAGATGATTAAATTTGGGGAAGCATTCACGGTGTTTTTTATTAGTAAGTGGTCTCTGCCACTGACTGGCTACTTTGGCTAATAATATGTTCAGCATCGCAACTGGCTCGAGTTTGCTCTCACCAACAACTCTATATGAAGAGCCTTCAGTGAATATGGGGTTCTGATCTTCTTATGAATGCACATCGTTCAAATTTTCGCCATCTAAAAAAAAAAAATTATGTCGCTTAAGTAAATGATGCGCGTCTGTGCAAGTACACCCATTTTATGTGTTTCGGTAGCACAAGAAGTAACACCGACATGTCATTAGTGTGCCTCATAACACTAAGATAGAGGCACCTGAATTGTTGAGAGGTGATCTAAAATATTGTGAAAACAGTCAAATTTTTAGCTAACCCGCCGTGGTTGCTCAGTGGCTATGCTGTTGGGCTGCTGAGAACGAGGTCGCGGGTTCGAATCCCTGCCATGGCGGCCGCATTTCGATGGGGGCGAAATGCGAAAACACCCGTGTACTTAGATTTAGGTGCACGTTAAGGAACCCCAGGTGGTGGAAATTTCCGGAGTCCTCCACAACGGCGTGCTTCATAATCAGAAAGTGGTTTTGGCACTTAAAACCCCACAATTTAATTTTAAATTTTTAGTTAGGACGGAATACAGGCAGAGAAACCGGCATATTCGTTTACTCCTTATTTCCTGATCCGACATAGTTTCTTGTGCAGCTTCTTCGTTTTGGTCGCATATCATGAAAGAAATACTGTGGCTGTGGTAGTATTGGTGAAACATCAAAGCCAACAATGGTTGCTTACTGAGAGAACAGTATACCATTCACAAACAGAATACTACAGCGTTATAACAAGCGCCGTGCAATGATAATCCTGTGAAGAGTTGATATGTTGACTAATCGTTCTTTGCAGGGACCAGCCGGCCTTCGGGCAATAAGCGCGCAATTGAGTGCTCGAGTATTCGGAGGCGCCAACGAATGGCTGAGAGGAGACAGTCGTCATCGCCACATTCGCGGACAGGCGGTACCGTTTGTGTAAGCCGAGGCAGTTAGTCATCGCTCTAACGATGACGGAAGAACCGAACCGAGGACGGCTTCAGGGCCCGTCCAGAAGAAAGCGACCTCCCGTGTTTAAGAAGGGTACGTGCAGAGCCCTCATCGCGCTAAAAACAATTCCATCACGTGACCGGGGAAACCACAAACAAGGCCGACTCCTACTACGCGCTGTTATACCGGAAGAAATGCTGGTAGCATTACAATACACAGAGATTATGGCTTCTAAGCAAAAAGAAAAAGTGCGCACGAAGGCGACGTAGGGACTTGAATGCCTCGCGAAAGTGCGGGGGCGTCGCGGCAAGGCGAAGTGATACTGCTTATCGCCATCCTCCCGCCTCCGGCATTTTTGTCGACAGCCGTCAGTGATTTACGGGCTCACGTTGCTTCGGGAAACGAGGGGGAAAAGAACAGGGGGGGGAGACACACGCCTTTCATAACTCCATCATTAGTTGCAGATAAAGATGAATCCGCAAAAGGGAGAGGGGCTGCGGGTCCGACGTCCGGCGGAAAAAAAACACGCCGGTCGAGGCTGAGTAAATCATGCTTCGACTGCGTGGCTTGCCTACTTCGTTCTCAGCGCGCGTTGTGTCCCGATCGGTGGGCGGAGAAGGGGGCGAGTTCGGTCAGGACGGGGCTGGCGAGCGGTGGGGTGGGATCGTCCAAAAGCAATGGAGATGGCCCGGAGGCGCCCCCGGCATTCCTTTGATAAATAGCCCCGGTCATAATTCAGAAATAAGAGCGGCGACCACGGGCCGCCTTCTCCGGCCCGAGACGGAAGAAGAACGCGACGCCGACCGGCGGGCTGGCTATTCTCCCTCGCGACGCTGGCAGAAAAGATCCGCCAAGCCAAAGTGGCGGGTGGGACGGGAGGGTGGGCACGGGCTCCACGCTCTGATATAGAGCATTGCAAAGAGATGCCAACTGCGCTATGCTGTCCCTTGGTCATCATCCTCTTCTCCCCCACACACCCTTTTCCTCGCTCCCTATCCGCGGTCGCCGCCTCTCGTTTCTTGGGACGGAAGGGTGGAGATATTCGCCTGCCCCGTTCTCGTGTCGCGCTTTATTCTGAGGCGTTCCGCTTGTCCGAATGCGGTTTCCGCTTCGCTGCGTCTTTGCATCTGCATATCATTTCGCATTGCGACCGCCAACAGAAGCCAGACCCTCTGCGCCCCCCCCTCTTTGTGTTTTCATGTAGGTAGTAAACTGTTTATTGTATTATTATTATTTTTAGTTATCCATCACTGTTTTCAACCCCGTCTCTCTTCTATACATAGCAACTCACGCACTCTCCTGGCCCTACCTCATCTCCTCGCGTTGTTCTCATTGCGTTTTCGATCTGCCTGCCTGTTCCCTTAGATTGACCGTGTAGGACGGCGGCCGCCTTTCCACGACTTGGCCCAATCTCGACGGTTCCTAGTTGGGGTTCGGGGACGTTATTGATATGCTCTCGCTTTGTAACCGTGTCAGGGCTGCGCGCTTTGATATGGAGATTGGTCCGGCTAGATAGCGGGCAGTGATTCGGAGGCGCCACGATTCCTGGCGCCGGCTTGTTTATGACGGGTCCTCCATACACTGAGCTTGAACGTCGGCGCCCAACTATATTAGCGTATTCTGCGGTTTCAACTAGGAGAATACGGCCTTAGAGGAATGCCCAGTCGCGAAAGAATGAACAAAAAGTGTGCGATGCTGTGACATTTTCCATGCTGCAAAAAGTTTGAAAAAAGAGCGTGGGTCAAGTAATATGCATTGTACATCAAGGTAATACGTACCATATTTCATCCCACTGAATATGTGTTATTGTACATGTTTTGTACGTTATGCGAAAATGCCGATTTCATCATAGTGCACGGTGATGTAAAGAAACTGTACTTCTGTCTTCTGTACTTCGTGTAATTTCTGCTTCTTTGCATGACAAACAAATCTTGTAGGAAAGTGTCAGGCAAAAGTTAGCATTTCTAATGCTATAAATAAATACACAAATAAATAAATAAATAAATAAATGAATAAATGAATAAATAAATACATAAAGTAATGAAGAAAAATACTGAATTATCTGAACGTTTCTGCGTCACACTAGTATCCCACATTTTCAATAGATTCCCCTATTACTTTTGTATTGAAGACATGCGTGTGGTTCAGGCGCATCGTCAACGCCTGAAGCACGCATCAACGTTTCATGCGGAAACATGGGTGTTCAGTTGTATGCAGTGCTTGTCGGTATCGTGTGCAATACATATGAGTGATGCGATTCAGGACGACTGCAGGTAAAACTTGAGAAATTCTGCTAGTCTTTTCATCCTAGGTATCACAAAGCGTGGCATCAACAAAGCACAGAAAATTTACGGGTATGTCAGGGTTCTGGCAAAACGGGCAGGACAAACCACATATTGACTGAAAAAGTTCAGTATGTATGCAACACTCTAGCCGCCGAATTCTCGAAGATACTTTGTTCCTGAGTGCTGTTCTCAATCGGATGGCCATCTTCGCTTACAATTATGTGCAGCATCAGGAATGACTGGGATTTGCTCTTTCGAACAAATCCAGAGTAATCGCTTTCTCTTTTTATTTCCTGTTTTTTTTCTCACCTATTTTTTAAGAGGCCCGTCGTGGTGGCTTACCGGCTAGGATGTTGCGCTGCCAAGCACGAGGTTGCAGGATCAAATTACGGCCACGGCGGCCGCATTTCGACTCCCGTGCCCCTTGCATTGTGGGCACGTTAAGGATCACCAGGGGGTCAAAATTAATCCGTAGTACGCCACTACGACGTGTCCCATAGTGAAACCGTGGTTTTGACGCGTAAAACCCCAGAATCAATCAATCAAAGCATTTTTGTAGATATGGGCGCAATTAAATAATGTTATGAAGAGCTTGGCCAACCAAATTTACCAGTGCAGTCAATTTGCGGAGAGCAGTTCATCTGTAGTTTACGAAAAGAACTACAGTTCTCGTGGTAATTATGTCCCGTCTCAAATTCCTTTCTGCAGTCAGCTACAGTGTCAAGAATACGACCGAGAGGATAACAACCTAATATACATATTCCGATGTCGCATTTGTTTCTAGACTTCTTTCTGAATTAAATATCGTTCAAAGCGTTGTCGACATGGATTCGCTGAATACGTAGCGAAGTGCATCAATAAAATCGTAGTATTTCCGAGTATAGTTAAATGTGCTTCGGTTCGACCACTGGAATTTCTAGTTGTACAGATAACCTGTTTCAACCTTCCAGTTCATCAAAGAGGATTACTTATTCAATACCGTTTGCATGACAGCGTTATCGCAACCGCGAAGACGCTCTCCTAAACTTTCTGACCAGATTGGCCCTCGGTTCACTTTACAAGCTCGGCGCAGGAAGTCGCATAGGGCGGGGCTTCTCGGAAACGTCTTGCATTTCAATACGGCTGCCTCAAAGTGCTCCCACTGCCATCTCGCTTCCTGGTCGTTGTGGCGAAGAGGTGAGGCGTCTCGAGATAGAGTCGTGGCAGTGACGCGAAGCTGCGCCTTGGCGATCTGTCGCCGAGCTCTATTCGCGAGCGGGACGTCTTCATTTCCTGCTCGGCGTCTTTATTAATGACGCAACGTCAGCCCACAAGTGGCGCTTCCTCTTTTTTTATTTCCCTCCCTTTTTTTTCCTCTCTCTCTGCCCACCATGCAGGAAAATCTCGAGGCCAGGGAGCACCTCCGTGCGCTGGTTCTCCCCTTTTATTCAGCTAGAACGAAGAGAGACACTTTCCCACTCGGTCTCTCACTGCCTTTTCGTTGTAAACAGAATGCCACACTCGCCATTCTCGTCTCGCCTTTTGTGTCGCTCACCTCTGCGTTGACCTCCCTCGGCTTGCTCCTCGTGCGCGTTCCACTGCCATTTAAAAGAGCTTTCTCGCCTGTTGTGCGAGCATCAAGTTGACGCGCTTTGCTCTCTTCTTTTAGCTTCAATTGTCGACTTTACGTGGCCCACCACTTCGTTCTGCTTTTTTTGCTATTTTACTCCTTTTTTTCCTGTTTTTTGGTAGGACGTAGCTATATGTTGCTGCTGCGGTTCGGCCGTTTTCAGGCACGGCACGTGCTGGATCTTTGCATGCTACTCACAAGTATTGATGCTTCTTTTCTAACGGTCAACGTCCTTTGTGTGCTTCTTTTTATAATATTCTGCCCTTGTCTTCCTGCTTCCTATAATATGCTTCCTTTTGCCTACGTTTCATGCTTTCACTCACAGCTCAATTTTGTTCTTGCCTTTTTTTTTTCGCCATTCCTCCGTTCTTTTCTGTCCTTGCCTCTTTCTTTCCTTTCTGTTTCATTTGAAATCGCTCGCTGAGTGCCGTCTGTTCTCGATCAGGTTTGCCGTTGTATGCATGCTTTTTTATGCATTTGCTTTCTTTTAGAACAGCACCCTTCTTTCGCTCAGAACAGGGCTCCGTGCACCACGGTCTCACTTGCAGGCGCACAGAGTGCCACCACTCCGAGAGTGATGCGCGATGCCTCGGCTCCTCGCTCTTCTGGAGCGCCCCCTGTCGGGCGTATATTGCTTTCCAGCGTGATTTGTTGGCGCTCCAACGTCGAGGCCGTCGAAGACTATGTGAGACAGAAGAAAAATGTGAAGCTTGGCACACAGACATGACACCAGGTCGCGCGCTAAAGAAGACGGAGTAAGGCAAAATATATACAATGAATTGTGAAGAAAATGAACACGTCGATCGCAGCAGCAAAATAATATGAACAAAAAAATCTAATACAGCTGTTTCCCATAAAGTTAACAACTAATCTGTTTTGAGCTCCTGTAAATATTGGCGGTTAATAACTTGGATATTGAAAGCAATACCTACTTCCAGTGGCCCCCCTATTTATCTTCATCAGCACTATCTTTTGCTTACGTTTAAGACAACCTCAATGTTCCTTTTGCTTAGCTTGAAAGACAGCAAGTAAGGAAGGTTCTTAATAAAGCACCCCGTTTCAATAAAATTTGCATTTAGAACCTAAACTTCGTGTCAATACATTAAACTCTCATCGCCGGTGTCAATTCGATGTTTGAAAACAGATGTCTGTCCTCAGAACGGTCTCCAAGGTCGAATATGTTCCAGTAAGAGGTCAGGAGGCAACGTAGTTCATGAGCATGACGAGACGGATGGTTGGAAGCAATCATTATTTTAAGGCATTCAAGTCTAAAGGGGTAGGAGAGGCGAACCAAGAGGAGTACATGAGCTGTCACGAGGTAAACCCGAAATGTGGTAGACTCAGGCGGGCGTAATTTGCGCGAGCGATATGCCGCGAGGGAGAACTTGCGCACACTCCACAGTTCACAAGCAGAACAAATGATGTGTTGTTCCTAATGGTAACAAGTTTAAGCACGAGGTTATGCCAGAGCAGGACATTCGGATTAGGGAATCGATCTAGTCACCGTGCGATCTAGGTGGGACGGATAAAAACCTTACGCAGGAAACGGCAAGCTGAGGGAGGCGAATATATTTGTTCTGTGGAAATTACTAGCGAGCTCAAACGAGTGCAAACGGTGCCTCTCCTGGTTCCCCGCTCACATGGGGAAAGACATCCACCCGCAAAAACCCAACCTCAATGAAACGGCCCATGACCGTGCGCGAGAACTTGCCCGCCGCGACGGTCCCACGGCCTCCGAGGGGCTGGACATTCAGTTTAATGACCCGCTACTCACATACCAAGAAATCACCTCACACTATCGGAAAGGCAGAATGAAATACCCGCTCCCGCACGCCAAATTCGAGCGCGCGCAGGCGGCCGCGTTTCGAATGCTGCAAACGGACTCGTATCCGTCACGAGGCCTATTAAGCCACTACAATTCAGAAATCCCGGCAAATTGCCCAGACTGCCCAGAACCCTACTGCTCACTCTCGCACATGCTTTGGCAATGTACCGCGTTACCAGAGGGTCCTCTCTCCAATGAGCCCGAATGGGAAGAAGCCCTCAAAAGCCCGGACCTCAAACTGCAACTCAAGGCCGTCCAGAGGGCCCAAGAACTGGCGGAGCGTCACCACGTTCCCGTCCCGACTTGGGCGTCGCCTACGGTTTCGGCCCAAGGAGCTCGCCGCGTGCGATCTCCAACGGCTTAGACACCTCAGGACCTCAATAAAGTTCTTGACTGACTTCTGTGGAACATAATTTAATTGGAGTGCCATCAGGAGGATAAATAGTAACAATATTAGTAACAACTGACTTGCAGAAGTCATATTCACTCGCATGTATCCAACAATGCGCAAAAATAAAAGCCCGTTAAGAAAATTATCGGTTTTCCCAAATCAAATATAATAGACAGAAAGAATACGTAAAGTAAAATATGTCCAGTTAAAAATAAAGTACTGTGTCACATTTTACGTGCTTATAGATAAGTATCTGCCAATTATGGCGAAGTGTGATGTGAATAAGTGATGTCCGCCAGCCAAAGGGCCATGTGCTCGAACCTCTCTCTACATGATACATATACATATAGCACAAGCGGGCCAGCATCGTGTATCACGAATAATCTGTGCTGATTATATGCTCACAGAGCCTTTCATGGTGTACATGATCAGAGACAACAAAAAGACTTGGCAGGCTCTCCATGGCTATAGACTTCCGGTCGCCACAGCCTGTACACTACTGGTTGCACAAGAGCAACAACGTCACAATTGTATAATAATGCATCATAATCATCCGACTTCAATAGATACTGAAACAGCGCGACACAAAAAACAGCGCAGTTTCACAAAATTACTGAGAGGGAACTGTGGCGCTAGTATCTACGGTAGCCGCAAGCAGGGCGGTTCAGCCAGCATGGGAATGACGGGCGGTAGAATGGTGTTGAAAATTATTTTATACAAGGCAAAGAGAATGATGAATAGCCGGGCAAGGGAATATAAGTTCAAGATCGCCAGTCACTCTCTGGAGTCTGTGAAGGAGTACGTTTACCTAGGTCAATTAATCACAGGGAACCCTGATCACGAGAAGGAAATTAATAGAAGAATAAGAATGGGTTGGATCGCATACGTCAGACATTGTCAGCTCCTGACTGGAATTTTACTATTATCCTTGAAAAGGAAGGGGTAGAATCAGTGCATTTTACCAGTGCTCACATACGGGGCAGAGGCTTGGAGAATGACAAAGAAGCATGAGAACAAGTTAAGAACCGTGCAAGGAGCGATGGAACGAAGTTCTGGATCAGAGAGCAAATAGGTATAGCCGATATTCTAATTGACATAAAGAGGATGAAATGGAGCTGGGCATGTCATGTTGTGCGCAGGTTAGATAACCGTTGGACCATTAGGATTACAGAATGGGTACCGAGAGAAGCGAAACGCAGCTGAGGACGGCAGAAGACAAGGTGGAGCGGTGAAATGAGGAAATTCGCGGGCGCTAGTTGGAATCGGCTGGAGCAGGACAGAGGTAATTGAAGATCGCAGGGAGCGGCCTTCATCCTGCAGTGGACATAAAACATGATGATGATGATGACGACGACGATGATGATGATGATGATGACATGGATTTGCTTAAACTTCTGCCTCATGGCTGTGAATCAATTTGTGATTTTGAAAAACGATCATTTTTAAGAAAATACTTATAAATGATTAAACAAACATCATTAATGTTTTCCGACAGCAGGATTCAAGCACTGGACCTCTATGGCACAGAAACCAGGTATTGAAACCATTACGCCACGGACGCATGGACAAGTGGAACCAATGGAATTAGCAGCAATTATGCGTACTTGATGAGCTCTATACCTTCTGCGTTAAAAAAAACTTTTAAATTTCATTGAAGTGTAGGTCAACCTAAGCTCTGATAAAGCATAGTAAACGAAACCACAAGAACGCTTGAAGCCCCATGCAAGCAGGAAGATGAGATCAATCCATGTACTACCCATCATTCCCATGGTGGCGGAACTACCGCGGCGCCAGAGTTCCCTCTAGTGAGTGTAGGAAATTCTACGGTTCTTACAACACCACCGCTCACGGCCGTTTGATCCCATTGATACTGCGGGCGCAGCTTTTCTCTGACCGCTGATGAAGCGCGAATAGCGTGAAGAGGATTAGCAATGCAAAATGCATCACAACGAAATCGCGGACTTCGACACTTAGGTGAACAGACGGAGGAGTAGGTTATAATGAAGACAATGGAGGAGAGTTCGGCCTGGAGAGCGTGTCTCTAGCCTGCTACTCCAAACTGGGGCAAGCGGAAGTGGGAGATACAGGGAAAGGTAGGTGGCAGGCGATTATGATATAGAACAATGAACTACTATGCACATGTTGTCCAATACGCGGATGCACGCTTTAGACACAATACATGCAGGAGCTATCTTGCCCACACAAAGCGTTATCGCGGGAACACAATTAGCACTGCCTTCCCGTCTCACAGGCCCTAGAGATGAGCGTTTAATCAAGTGTCACATACAAAGTTCAAGAGTGCTTTTATTGTGCGTTGGGGATATTCAACTCTTGTCCACGCTCCTAAAATGTTTTGTTCCCACAAACAAGTACGCGTACACTTCACCCACCCGCCTCTACCTTGTGTTCCCAGACGTTTACGCTACCCCCAACTGCCGGTCGGTGCTGTGGCGCTCACCCCGCTACGCTTCCGCATATGCTGTGGGACTGCCCAGCAGACACACACATTAACACCACGACCCTCTCGTCGAGGTTGCGTGAGGTTCTGCGAAGCTCCGCCCTCGACGACCAAACCTGGGCTACCCTGGACTCCCGTGAGGCGGCGGCGAGGCAAGCCCTCGACATCCCCTCATGGGAGGTTTAGGCCCGGCCATCATAAAGTGCAGGTTCTACAATAAATGTTTATCCCCCCCACGACTTCAATGGTGGTGTAATGAAATGAATGTGTTGTCCAACTACTTAGTAGGTTTTAGAAAACATAGATGCACAACGGGCGCAATATTAGATATAGTAACCTGTGTGGAGCACGAGCGTGCACGTGGAAACGTGACTAGATTCTGACCAGACTGACCAGACTATAGCATGACCAGACTCGCAGTATTCCTAGACACTAAGAGGGCATTTGACACTGTTAGTCACGTTCATGTTCTGCTAAGCATGTTGGAACTTGGTCTATCTAGCAGGTCCTTGCGATGGATTTCTGAATTTCTATCAGGTCACAAAATATTTGTTCAGACGGGTGAAGGAAAGAGTGCTGAACATGTTGTCAAACAGGGAGTACCACAGCGAAGCGTACTCAGCCCTTTCCTTTTTAACTGCGTCATGGCTGATTTAACAAGAAGGCTGCCATCACAGTTAAAGTTTTCACTGTATGCAGACGATGTGTGTATTTCGACATCTGTGTCTAATGCTCCACTACTTCAGATGGCATTGCAAGACGGCATAAATATCATCAAACAATTTTTGAGAGAGAGAGGAATGGTACTATCACACGCAAAGACAGCTGTTTTGCCCTTCACTCGAAAGCAGTTAAATAATGTCACTCTTAATCTGGAAGGACACCCTCTAATGATTGTCACGCAACATCGATTCCTTGGCATAATACATGATAGGCAGCTATCCTGGGCACACCACATAAAAAAACTCGCAAACGAGGTCAATGCCATAGTGAGTGCTCTTCGCAGACTTGCAGGCACATCATGGGGCGGATCAGTATCGTCCATGCTGACTGTTTACAATGCATTAATACGACAAAAAATTGCGTATTCCACGCCCGTCTTACACGGATTTTCCCACACGTCAGAAGAGCGACTTCAAAGACTTTTAGCTAGAGGACTACGCATATGTCTAGTAGTTCCACGAGCAACTTCTAGCTCTCTCGTAATAGCTGAGACTCGCCAATCGCCATTTCCAGTTATGCGAACTACAGAAACATGCCGGCATTATTTCTGTCTTCAAATCCAGCATAAAAACCACCCATTGGCCCTAGACATAATGAAACGAGATAGAAGTTATGTTTATATAGAAATTCAAGAAAATCTTCACATATTGCCAAGAAATGAATTTTGGAACTCAGACATCCAATATCCTCCATGGCTGCTTACAGTTCCAAAAATCGAATTGTCAGTAGATGGGATATTCAGAAAAAGAGACATGTTCATTCAAGCTACTCAACAACTAGCGCTATACCAGATATATATGCTGTATTCAGGATACACACACGTCTATACAGACGGCTCCAGTACAGCAACCTCTTCAACTTCATCATTCATTATACCGCACCTCAACAAACAAAGATCATTTTATTTATCTCGTGCCACTTCGTCCACAACGGCTGAACTGTTTGCAATCCTATGTGCGATAAATTTGATATTGTCAGCAAGAGATGCGCAAAAATGGGTAATTTTAGCGATTCACAGGCGGCTCTAACATCACTCTGCAGTAAAAAGGGGTAGACATTCAGTGACAGTATAATATATAAAACACTTAAAAACCTCACAAAGGCAAGCGAAGTGAAACATGCAATAGCGTTCCAGTGGATACCAGGGCATCGCAACATTCCTGGCAACACAGCAGCCGATGAAGCAGCACGACAAGCGCACCTCAAAGTTGATACGGCTCCGCTCTCAATATCAAAGAATGAATTACGCTGCATAATAAGGACAACATCTTGCAAAATGTCTGGAAACACTTGGTGTGACGAGAATTCCAAGAGCTCGGACTTATAGCATATTGATACATTTATTGAATTCAAATTTTCGTTGTCTTTACATAGAACTATGGAATCCCTTATTCATCGATTAAGTCTAGGCACTGCCTACACAAAGCATTTCTTACACAGAAATGACCGCGCGGAAACCCCCGAATGTGATTGTGGATTTGTAGACGAAGATATATGTCACCTTCTTCTAGATTTCCCACATCACGACACATCAAGATGACGACTTAAATCAGCGCTAATTAAATTAGACCGCAGACCTTTCAGTTTAAGGAAACTTTTGCGCCCTTGGCCAACAGTGGCCTTGCAAAAGAGCGCTTTAAACGCACTAAAGACTTCCCTTGAAGACAGTGGCATTGTTGGACGTTATTAGCGCTTTCATTGTTCCCTTCATTTCAATATCACTGCATATATACATCTGTTTGTGAATTATGTTATGTTGACTGTTCTGTTATGACTATATGTGATAATGCATTTACACGAAATATGTACCACCCGCTGACTAGACAAGGTGTTATTAGGCGACAGTATCGTTTGTAATTTTGAGACTTTCATCAACATAAGTGTGGAAACATTTACCTTGTATATTGTATGTACCATGTGTTCCTTACGTCATAGTCTTCCTGTGGAAACATCGCGTGATAAGTCCTGGTGCTTGTGTGAAAAAATTATTTGATATGTATTCTTGAACCCTGTATGATGTATGACGGAACCACCCAACTGATAAGGAGTAGCCGGCGCCTTAAATTGTGGGCCAACATCTCCTTATATCATATCAATAATAAGATAAATAGCGATGTATCATATTCCTTAAGTCAGGTTTATTTACCACGTGCAGTGGTAATGGCGAGAATTGCGTTGCTTCGGCTATATGCCAGGTGCTCCGATGCCATCCAACTTTGCTTTGGCACTCGCTTGCCAAGGTTGCCGATGAGCATTAGTTTTAGGAATGCCCCAGAAATACAAATAAATTAACTTTAAGGCATTGAAAAGTAACTGTAAGACTCGCGTCAGTAAAGTGTAAAAAAGTCCGTAGCGACTTTACTGCGGCGTATTTTGAGAATCTCGCGAACGAACTATGCGCTTCGACACGGAACATCGTCCGAGCAGGAAAACGCAGCCCAAGCGAGAGGTGCGAGCGAAGCGACAACGGAGAGGTCAAACGCGTCATCGGACGCCGCGGCATTACAAGAGTCTGCCACCGGTAGACCCTTTCTTCTGCGACTGAGAAAACGTACGACGTTGTCCGTCGCGACATTCGCGGTCCATTTATCGGAGGCCCGAGTAATTCGATTTGTTGTCCGCTTCGAGGTGGCCGCGATGCCGCACACCTATCGATATCGTACCCGCCCGGCCGGACTGTGCCTTGTCGCGCAAACCGATCGCCGCTCACAGCCTCCTGGCGCAAGACCACGGCACCGCTCCTTCCCCTTCCGTTCTGTGTCCCTCCATTCGTCGTCCTATTTTATTCATTCGCCGTCTTTTGTTTCTATCGGTTCCTGTGTGTACTAAGCAGGTTCTACCCTGCGTTCCCTCTCTGCGATATCTGGGCGGCTAGAGCGCTGACGGCTGTTCTTCGACGCTCAGACGCCCGCGCCTAATGTTGTTTGCCGATGTTAATGCGCGCGTTTACGGCATCCGTCATCCTCCGCTTGGTCATTCGGTGCTTTGGCCAAGTTCAACTTCAGGCAGGAAATGGAAGAACACGGTCGACGTCTGCGTGTCAGCGCGGGTGTCTTTGCGACGCTTCTCATATTTTATGCTTTCATCTTCATTCGTCTCTTCTTTCTCCGTCTGTACAACGGAAGATCGCCAGAGTTTGTCGCTGTGTGTCGGGTGGGCGCAATGCATCGTTGTTGTAGTAAACGGTAGCGGTAATGATCCAGGGTTATTGCAGCTGTATTCCTATCAAGCGGCCAAGATGCGGGCAAGAAACGCTGCAAATGGTATGAGCTAGCGTGGGGAGTGTGGACTACGTATATGTCATATTGATCTGTTCTTCCTTAGTGTCTTGTTTGAACTTTCTGTGTCTCACTGATTCGTTCGTGAGCGCCGAAAATTCACTGCAGGAAGGCCAACTTACACATCTGCGTAGGACACTACAGTTTACATTCGCAGTACCGCGCCAGCGTCGACTGGCCGGCCAGTCAGTGCCTGATAACGGCGCGAATTGACGACCTCAGAAACAGTAGCGGATGCGCACAAAGGTCACTGGAAGCGCAAAGGTGCCTGCTAGGCATGACACCACCCCTGTCGCAATTAACTGAGCTTCCCTGCTTATCGGAGACAGCAAGTGCACGTGCACACGTGCTCGTCTTAAGATCTGGAAAAAAGAAAATAAAGCCCCTTTCTTAAAGAAAGATGGCTGAACCCCATGCTACCCAGACGAACTGTATATATCTGCATTGCATTACGCGCGTTACGGAATACATTCCCGGCCGTCACCGTGGGTAGGCCGCGGGTGCAGCGCGCGGCAGATGAGGCTGCCGTACGCGAAGGTAAGCGCGAGCGCGTTTGTGCCCGTGAGGCCGATCCCGTGATTCGGCAACGGCATGCCGAAGTCATGTGGCAGGTGCTTGTGCAGATGCCTACTGGTCTTGGGATCCTCAGGGTGTACCTCAGACCGAACGCGTCTCGTTGTGATGCGGAAAGTGGCAGAAATGATGAAGACATTAAAGCCACATAATACGCTGGTCGTCGTGTTTGGTGACTTTAACATCGATGTGGTGAAAGAGCATGGCAAGTGGATCGAGAGTTTCATGTTAGATCACTACTCACTGAAATTGAAGACGCTACAGAGACCTACGACGCAACACCGTTCCTGCATTGCTCTCACGTTTGCAAGCATGTCGTGTCACGTTACGAAGGCAGAGCCTCTGACCTCTACCACAGGGATCAGAAGGCAGTACTGTGCAATTGTAGAGTCGTCCGCGAAAGTCTGAGTGTGTGCGTGCAATCAACGGCTACAAGATCTAAAATAAAGGCTATGCAACTTAACGAAATGTGTCTACATTCAACTTCAGCGTTAAAAGAATGCAATCTTAAACAAGCCATCAAATCACATCTGCATTGCATGGGGTCGCTCAGCATTTCTTGGGTTCGTTGCGTGGTCGTTGGCTTTGGACACTGATTCAGTTTGCATTGGGGGAAAGCTTCGAGTTCAAACATCTTTCTTTAAGAAATGGGCCTTGATTTTTCGTCAATGAACTCTAGCAATCGGTCCATAGCAATCATGCAGTGGATTTCACAGCACAATATTTACTTTACTTTCGTTTTTTTGTCGGCAATTAACTCCCAAGTCGAAGGTGGTTTACACAGTAAATGCTAGACGTAGAAAGAAGAGGCTTAAAGCCCTGAGCCCGAATTTAATATAGTGTTCACTGCACCTTTTTGCTACTTCTCTATTTGATGTCACTGTGCTCCTATTCCTAACCCTCGCGTTCACAAAAGATGTCTTATAAGAGCCATCTGTGATGGCCTGTCACCGCGGTGGCCTTTCTTATCACACCGATCTCACACCAATGACTGCCGGGTTCCTGAACGCCAGCCACACCAGAAATTATCTTCCGTAACAGAATTTTTGTAAATACCCGAGCTGGTTCCCTCCCACGATTCGAAATTTAAATGCAGGAACTTTGTGACCGCACTTGATCCTTTATCATATTTGCGAGCATAAAGCAGGAAATGATAGCACGTGCGAACGCATTTGGTTACAATATGCGTGATAAAAAGAAAATGTTTTTAAGGAATAAAAAAGTGCAGGAATATCACAGGTTCCTCGCTTCCTTTCATTTATTGATTTTATTTTACAGGACAGTCGCGACGACTTGGCCTCACTTGCAAAGCTGCACAGCAGTGCGTTTCGGGGTTATGACAGCGCAGTAACGGGGTGCAGTAAATAGACACATATAAAGCGTTATAAATCGGCACAGTGTTATGCGTTCTGCTACTGTGTCCTATGTTTTCTTTCTGTACCAGCAGTGTTCTCCCTATTAGCTTTACTCGTAATTACACTCGTGTCGTTTCGCTTTTGGAAATTCTTTACTCATTGAAAAATTATTCACGCCCCGAACTTGTGTCCACGCATAAACGAATGCGACTAACTTAAAGCAGGTTACTTCCAGTGTCTCAATCCGACACCCGAGTTGCCTTCGAAGTATCATCGTAGAAGCCAGTCCAGGGCAATGCTCCAGAATGGCTATGTCCCACTATGACACAAGAGGCACAGAAACCCGAAATGTCTACCAGACGCCCAGGTTGCCCACGAAGTATAATAGAATCTTAATCACCATTGTTCCCTGAACAAACATACATCGCCCTCGCTCTTCTCGCATCGCTGCGTATACGTCTGCATATTTATTCATGAATTATGTTATACATCCGCTGCCGTGGACATATTGAGGTCCATTGGCTGCTACATTCCTGTAGGTTCAACAGGTAATAATAAAGAAGATAATAAATAAATAAATAAATAAATAAATAAATAAATAAATAAATAAATAAATAAATAAATAAATAAATAAATAAATAAATAAATAAATAAATAAATAAATAAATAAATTAATAAATAAATAAATAAATAAATAAATAAATAAAAAATGATGAGGATGATGATAATTATAAAAGAGATAATCATGCCAGAACGGAGAATCAACTTGAAAGCTAACGTTTTCCCAACCTTCTACTCAAGTGCTCTATCCGCTTTTGTAGCCTTTACCCGTTGGTGCAGGAATACTCCACGTACTAACGTGGTTGCCATGCCTGCTTTTTCACAGTTACGCAACTGTGTGACCTGACCGAGCCTCGGTTAGCCCCGTCTCACCGACTACCGATAAGTGGGAGGGAGAAGATGGAACGACCAGATTTTACAAAATTACCCAACACCATAGATTGCAGAGGTGTACATTCCCGACGACGCACCCAAAATTAAGCAAAAATCAGTCTGTCGAATGGCGGCAGTTACAGAGCAGATCCTATCCGAGTCCAGCTATTATGCACCAAATACATCCAGATTTATACACGGCGGATAAGTGCAGACATTGCGACTCTAGAGCCACTTTGGAGCATATACTATGGGAATGTACGGCTGTAATACAGGATAACGGTGATGCAGCCTCAAACAGCAACAGCAACAGGGAGTCTACGTTGCTCAGCTCGGACCTGCAGCACCAACTCGGGACCGTCGAGCGAGCCGAGGAAGCCGCCAAGGGCCAACAACCCTTGGCCGAGACCTAGGCGGGGTCCAGGCCCACCCCACCTAATCGCAGGCCACTCAATAAAGTTATTTGAATTAACGAACTGTATGACCTGCATAAATATTCTCCGCGATCGCATATTTGCTGCCAAAGCAAGATTTCTACAATAGCAATTCGCCCTACGCACGCGTACGAAGTACCTTGTTCAAGAAAAACAAAAATAGAGCAGAAGAAAAGTGCGTTGTCGCAACCATGTAGCAACATTCAACAAAACTGCGGATTCAGCAATTTATAATTTGATGAAGTCAGTAGTCATGTAATTGTGAAAAAAATAACAAAAAAAAAACGAGAAAGATATATAAAGTTCGGAGGAAGAAAAGTAACTTGCGTGGAAGGCACGGTTTAGGGCTTCTCCGCCTCGCAGACCCAGCGTGGTTTTATACGCTCGTGTTTCTGGTTGCGCTCGGCGTGATGTTTGTGCGTATTTCTAGTTTAATCTTCTTCTTTTTTTTACATTGAAACAGAAGAGTCCGTTTGATCTGCCATCTGCGCATGTGATTTTATTGCAATGAAGGGAAAGAAACTGACTATACTGAGGGTCCCTTCACTACAGCCATAAAATTATATTGGCGGATAACAGCAGCCGATGCAGAATTTGTGTAATGGCGAACCTTTCTGTCTCCTTTCATGCCGCTTAAGTTTGTAGAGTGTACGTTGCAGAACAAACACCGCCGGACTTGTAGTCTTTATTAAAAATTCAAAAAATTTAATTATGGGGTTTTACGTGCCAAAACCACTTTCTGATTATGAGGCACGCCATAGTGGAGGACTGCGGAAATTTCAACCACCTGGGGTTCTTTAACGTTCACCTAAATCTAAGTGCACGAGTATTCTCGCATTTCGCCCCCATCTAAATGCGGCCGCCGTGGCCGGGATTTGATCCCGCGACCTCGTACTCAGCAGGCCAACACCATAGCCACTGAGCAACCACAGCGGGTGATGTCTTTAGTGGGCGTTTGAAAGTGCTTGCCTGACTTTTAACTGTGTTTTTAACCACCTTAAGTTCTGTAGCGCTTTGGTTTTTTTGTTTTGCTAAAAATTCTGCTCCTATGTAATTAGGAAAACAAAAATGGTTTCATGGTACCGCGGAAAAGCGCCGGTCTTGTGATTGTGTGGGCCTGGGTTCAAAACGCTTTGTAGTGTTTTTTTTTTAAGTTGCGACATTTTCTTTTTCTTCCTTGGACTTCTGCCTTACTTGTTTTCTGTCCTACGCTTCACCACCGCGCCTGACATGGAGGGCTCCTGTCAAGGGCAGCGAAGCGACCCGTTGCATAGCCTATAGGAAGAGTGTAGGAGCCTTACGTAGGTGCCGCTTTAGAGGCGGCAGACCAATGAATAATGACCCGCTGTTACTGTGCGCCCCAACGAGACTCCCCGCCCCCCTCTACCCACCATCCGCTGACTAGCAAAACTCTGTGCATATAAGCTGCGATGGAATAAAAAGGGGCTCCCTCAATTTAACAACTCTACTCTGAGCGGTGCCGTCAAAAGAGCGTACAGACTATTATAACGGGCCCCCTCACCGTAGTGAATACCTAAGGTAAAAACATTCGCTTCGTAAATTGAAGAAGAAACATAATGATACTGTTAAAAAATGAGTAAGATAAAAAATAAACAATAAATTAGAGTTCGTATTTTCTGAGATGAAATGACGACGAGTTGTTTTGCACAAACATCAGAATGGCCCCTTAACGGGATTGGGTCTGCTGGGGACTCTCGAAAGAGTCAGCACTTTTCGGCTCCCAGTGGAAATCGGGAAGGCTCATGCTGAAGGTACTTCTTTTTTATTTCCTTATATGGTAATTGGCGCATAAAATTCTCTAAGTATCATGATATCGAAAGACAGGAAGTTACATGCTACTCTTTTTTTTTCTTCCTTTGATTGCGTAATCCTATTTGTCAAATAGGTTGACTGCTGCGCCAATTCTCTAGTGAGGTCATGGAACGAAGCATTTGCGTTTCCTTAGCAGCCCGATGTATTGGCAACGAGTCTGGGTGTAGTGAGACACTACAATATTATTATAGATAAAACTAAGTATGCCAATGAAAAGAAGCGCTGTGCCTTTCAAGAAAATGAAGTTTCAGAGCACGATTCAGCACAATTTTTCGGCATAAGTAAAATTCGAGGAGGGAGATGGGAACGGAGGTTTTCGTTGTAACATGCAAGTGGAGGACTACGCAGCCAAGTATCTTTTAGTGTGCAGGGTTTTCGGTACTTCCTGGTACGTCTTATTTTTGCCACTACCGCTTCGCTAGTGGACGCAGAAACTTCCATAAACGCTCAGCAATCGGCGTTCGCAGAATACACTACATAGCGGGATCCCTACTCTTCAAAGTCTCAACCGTAAATAGAACAACCATGCGAGTACAGCGTAGAATGAAGAAACAGGCTATATGAAGAAGAATAGACAACGTCATATGGTTCTTGCTAAAAACCGAACCCTTCGGTTCCTCCTAGTCTTCTCGCTCAAACCATAAGGAACGGATTTCTGGTATGTCAAACTGATTTCCTTCCAGGTCGGAGTAGACAGGCAAATGTAGTAGCATTTCTACATTCGCTATTCTGGCACTTCAGCCATTGTTATGTCAGTGTGAGTAACTGTTACAGTGGTACACAAAAAATTGGCAAACAGGATGGACGTGTAAAATAGGCGTCTGATAAAGAATATAATAAGTAAGACCCCAGCGCCACAAGTTATCCGATAATCTCTTGTTGAATGCAAACCAACCATTGAAGTATCTGTAAAGAAAGGATATGCGTCACCTAAAATAACGATACTAAAAGAAATAGAAATGAAGGTAGAGTAAAAAAGGACATGCTAAGAAAATCGACTTCTCTCTTAAGCAAAACTTTATTTGCGTCTCATTCCCTACTTGATAATCTTTTCTGCATAGACAGAACCTATATACCTTATACCTCATTCGCCAACGTTTCTTGTGCCCTAGAGTCATGATTAGAGACCACGGAGGCTTAGGCACCAAGAAATGCTGTTTTAGGCGCATTAAATCTGTTTTTAACGTACATATAGGTGTTAGATACTGTCTTTTATGCCCGTATAGGTATTGTAAAACTTATTTGATTTCCCCGATACAACAGTATGACGCAACTTGCGTTACAAGATTATTGTGACATTTATTGGTAGTTTACACCATCAGAAAAGGGAAATTATTGCCGCCTCCCAGGTCAGTGTTGCCCCCATCATTCAAGTATCTCGATGATGTTGGCTAAAAACATGAAGTGGGCGTAAACTATGCTAAATGATCTTCCTATGTATCGTCACGTAGCGCGTAGCGTCACGTAGCGTAGCGGTGTTCTTGTCTACGACGAAGCCAATAATAACAGCCTTTACGCCGGCAAAAGTGTTTTACAGTGAAGTTGTTAAGGGCTACTTTCCCCAGGATCATGTCCGCGACTTAAAACACAAAACTATCATCATCTGGATTGGCTCCATCATCGTCGTCTCCTTCCACAGCTGGCTGACTGACGCCCCTCGTCGCTACCGCGCGAACGCGCTCGTACCAGTGCTCCCGCGTTCGTTGCCTTCATTAATTAATTAAATAATTCAGAAACGCAAAGACGTAACTAATCTTCGAGCGAAGCTGTTAAGGGCTAGTTTCCCCAGGATAGTGTCCGCGTGTAGACAAAAAACTCCCTATACGTGGGCGGATCCCGAAGATGAAACATCGACTGCCTGCTGCCATAGTTGGTACACTTAATGATGAACATTTTGCAAAAGCTCTTTAAAATTATCTTCTTTATTTTACAGTATACAGTAATTGTAGAGTTTGCTATCATTACATAGTGCTTTATAACTTAATTGAATGATGCCTATTCCTTCTTTTTTTTTTCGTGCTGTACACTGATATCCTGATGTACCATTTTTGCCCCCTTGCGGTTTTTTTGTGTTTTTTTCTTTCATTGCATTGTATAGTTTAATGCTGTTTATTGGATGCCATAAGCTGTTTACATTGATGTATGTAACCCCCCTACTGTAATGCCTAAATGGCGCTGTGGGTATGAGAGTAAATAAATAAATAAGTAGATAGCGCAATGCCGGGTCGATCCGCGGTGGAGGTGCAGTTCACCATTAAAGGGCCTACATACACAGCTTCGCTGGTCATCCTTCTTCACAGAGTGGAAGGGCACTGAGATTTTGGGTAACAGTGAGTTGCCTTCAGCCAAGTTAAGCCGTTGATGTTAACATAAACAAAATGAGTTTAGAACAGAACATGGAAAACTGCCTTTTTAGGCTCTGAGAGTCCAATAAAAGTACTCTACATCAAAATAGGCATTATAGGCAAGATAAAGGTGCGACTGAAATATATGTGGACCCATATAGGTAATGCCTATATGTTGAATATACCCGGTAAGGATGTAAGGTAGGAAATAGGCATTTCGCCTAAAGTTCCGGGGTCTACTCATGATACCGTCAGGACGACAACGTGACAATCAGTCGGGACGGCTGGTCGCAGAGTCCAATTACATAAGAACTTCTCCAAATACGGGCCCTGACGGCTCGCTCACGAAAAAGCGCGATCACTAGTACGCCCATGCTTCCGAAGCGCGGAGGAGGAAAAGCGCGGTATCCTCCTCTCCACATTGCCCCGAGCCGGCTCCCCAGCGGCTCCCGTCTTCCCTAGGTCGTTCCCTAGCAGGGAATGGGATTGATCCCGTCCAACTCGAGGGTCGCTTTCTCGCCCGAAAGCCTTCTGGCGCTGAGTCAGTCCGCGTTCGCTGTCCGCACTGGAGCGCGGGAGCCTCCGACAGCAGTCGCGCTATTGCCACGCTCTAGGTAGCGTCGCTGGCTCGTGGCAGGGTTGCACCATTCAGCTCTTTGAGTGCTTGTCTTCGCCATCGGAAGGCACTTCCAATCCCCAGTGGCGGCTGCAGAAAGCATAGTGCCTGTGACGAACTGCCAGAGTCAGAGATTGCCCCCAGCACCAGCTCACCGAGTGGTGATGCCGTAGTCAAGCGGTACGTACGCGCTGGACGGCGCTTTCGCGACGCACGTGTGCCAAAGTGCTATCTCCTCGTTCCATTCAAGTGCGAAGAACGAAGTGAAACGTGAGCTCAATTTCAATGTCATTACTTAATTGTGTAATGCAAAAACGGTAATGCAAGAACATTTCTAAAGTGTGAAAGAAGCATGACCCTTGATATATAAATACAAATAGCACAAATTCCTGCTTCGATTGCTTAAACTAATGACAAGTAATGTCGGTGTTTACTATTTTATGTTCATACTTTCTTTTCGAAGCATGTTGCATTAGGCAGAACTTCGAACGTGCTCGTTCCCATTGTGCGATGTATTTATAGGCTTTTTTTCGGACAGAGCCAGCACAACGCTATTGCTTTAAATGACTGTTTCTCTGGCATGAACTTACGAAATACTAAAGAGGTTCGACAATGGTTCTGGCGTGCTAAAACATAGCGCTTGCACTGTACATAGAAAAGCATCTATCGACCAATTTTCTTTCATATATAGAGTCGTAAAGAATAAAAACGTGAGGGAGAATCAGGCATGCTGAACTACAAGCGTGTAGTTGCACACAGCGCCGCGTTGATAGATGTATCATAGCGTGCTTCTGTTTTTTTTTTCTCTCTCTTTGGCATGAGATTTCAAGCTACAACTGTGCTTGCCTTAAGGCGGCGCTCATCTTCCATGACTTGCGAGCTTAGGTATACGCTGTCTTGCTACCTGTTTTCATTGGACATGAGCGTTTAAGTGAAGCAAACTAGGGCTGTCCGGCAAAAGTAAGAGACCCTCTCGATACTTCTTGCAGTCAGTTAGCGACACTAGCGGGGTAGTTCAACGGCTGCGGTGCTACACTGTGAAGCATGAAGTCATTGGTTCGATTCTCCGTCGTGGCGGCCACATTCGAAGGAAGCGGAATTTAACATCACCTGGAAGCTCCGTGCATAATAAGCGTGATAGCTGGATTCTCACGGCCAACGAAATAGGTTATTCTATTCTCTGTCCAATGCGACGTCTCTTTGTAGCACAGATTTAAACAGCACAAAACGGTGCGGTAGGTATTCAGCTCAGCGGTGCCATCCCTGCCGGTGGACGGAATAGCGATGTAGTCCATCGTGTGAAACTCACTTAAAGAACCCCCTTAGTAACTAAAAATAAATCCGAGCCTTTCAAAATGGCATCTCTCATAGCTGCAGTGTATCCTGTTTGATGCTGAAAACCCACGAATTATGGAATGCGACTGTGCGGCACGTGAGGGCCATGAACGTCTCGTTGATAATACGGTTCTTCATTACACCCTAAAAATACAAACCACAGTAGCAACATTTTAAGTATGAGCGCTAGAGGACTCGTGTTGAGAGAGCGGACCATCTCACCTTCGCTCTAGTGGGCACACGATTTTGAGAATTTGGCTGCACAGATTATTCATAAGAAAGTCAATTCATGGAGCAAGCTGCGGACCGTCATCGCAATTTTTGTTGGCCTGACATTATACTTCAAGAAATCTCATCAAAGGAAATGCATGCCAGGCTTTATCTAGACTGTAGTTTTGAAACCGCTTATGTAACAGCTCGAAAAAAGAAGGAAGAAACGACGATAGAGACCGAGGGAAAAGAGCGCTCTTCTCACTCGCTCTCTATCGTCGTCCCTTCCTTGCTTCTTTTTTTCGCGCTGTTACATAAGTTGCAATGAATCAACTGGCCCAGCAAGCAACCATTCTTTAATAACCGGTTATCTTCGCAACAAAACTGTCTCAGTGTTAGCATGAGCACGACCTGGAGTAGGTATTCATTGTGTTCCTGTCTAAGCGTGTGAAATTGTGCATCACGTGCATTTCGCAACCCTTTCTGTACTATCTGAGATAGGCAATTGCTTTCCCGCTTGCTTTGACACTGTAGTTCGGCAACGAACTTCATGGATTTGACGTTGTGCTGTAGACAGTTCCGCATGAGTTTTAAGCACGAGTGCGCTCGCTGATTTCAACGTGCATGCATCGGGCAGGTTCCGCGCAAGCCGCGTTTTGATAATAAACAAATTATATTTCAACTCTTTTGGCTTCCGCGCGTCATCAGTGATCCGAGCGGTACGCCATCTAAATTTTTACCGGGATCGGCCGGCAGTTAACAGGGTATCATAAAATAGTTATGTGCAGGCACCATCGACGATGATTGTCAATGTAAGCGAATAGCCGAACGATTCATGAGACCTGCTCGATTAGGGATGGTGCGCTTAACGGCGTATACATATTTGTTGCAGTGAGACTATTTAAATTGCATTTCTTGTTTCATTGCGCTATTCCGTAAAGGAAAGAGGCGTTAACCGGTGCATGTGTAGCGGTAGTATATGTGGAGAGCAAGCTCGTCTGAAAGGGCTACACAAGTGGTCGGTTGACAATGAACGCACCCCACAATACGGATGCATCAGCGCACGCGCGCTATGCATGGGCGAAAGGTCTAACCACCAACAACCGACGCCAAAAACGGGCGCAAGATATATTCGCTTCAAAAGGAATAGGATCAAGCGATAAGAATCCATACAATATGCCTGCCCAAATTTCTTCCCTTGCGACATCGTTCTTGATGAGTCGATTGGTTGTGCACATTAGACGAAGGTGTTTTCCGCTTTAGGAATCACAATAATAATCAGCTTGTTTACGTTCTCTGCAATGTCAAAGTTTGTGGCGGTGATATCCAAGCACTGCTTTCTTCTGTGAGCGTCCTCCATCCTATGATGACAACATTTCTATCCTCATCACATTACACATACAATGATTTCCCTGGTATGTGTGCTGAGAGCCAATCTTTAGAATAGGCGAGACAATGCTCATGGCAGATGAAGGCAGTTCTGTCAAAGTTGTAGTGGCTTACAGCGCGTCAAATCCCTTTCGTTCAGAAGGCTTTCCCATCTGCTGCATACCATAATGAGAATGTACCATCCTCAGTCATTCTTTCAACAAAGTGTTGGCTTGGCCTAGTTAATTAGTACAAGTTAGGTTCGTTGCAGGAATGATGTACATCCATGATAAAGATTACAGCGACATCAAAACAATATGCTCCGCATTCCCGCGCGCAGTGAATTCGCGCTACGAATATTAATAATCGACAGCCCGCGTCCAGAGCTTGTCACTTATGCGGTACAGCGGTAACTGAAAATACATGGGAGAAACCTTTGTCCTACAGAGAACATGAGGTAGGCTGAGAGAGAGAGAGAGAGAATAATAATAATAATATTTGGGGTTTTACGTGCCAAAACCACTTTCTGATTATGAGGCACGCCGTAGTGGAGGACTCCGGAAATTTCGACCACCTGGGGTTCTTTAACGTGCACCTAAATCTAAGCACACGGGTGTTTTCGCATGTCGCCCCCATCGAAATGCGGCCGCCGTGGCCGGGATTCGCTCCCGCGACCTCGTGCTCAGCAGCCCAACACCATAGCCACTGAGCAACCACGGCGGGTAGAGAGAGAGAGAAGTCGTAAGGTACAGGCAGGGAGGTTAACCAGGCTGAGCCCTGTTGGCCACCCCGCACTGCGGAAGCAGGAAAGGGGACTGAAAGTTGAAAAAATGGAGAGAGCATCACACTTGCAATAACGCATTCATCGTTTAGTCCATCAAAAGTGGTCATACCGGCTGGTGCAACTCAAGTAGCGCAGCAGCCCTTTTGTGTCTTTGCACATCGTAAATGCACGATTTAGCTTGAGGATGACAATGATGCCTAGTTTTGTATGCTTCATCGCAGCTTCTCATTTAGCTCAAATAAACTTCTCAGGATTCACGCCGGCTACTTCCAGCTATATTAAACGCTCGTCAGTATGTGACGGCAGTAATGTGCAGCGTCGCACCGGCAATTACTTGTAACCTAGCTGAACGATAAGATACCATAAAAACGCTAGCAAGAAAAGCGTGTTCCAGCTCCTCTATTTCAGCCAGTCCACATTTAGCTGCCAGCCATGATTGCTTTGTGTTTTTGGCGTTGCACTAAGCACGAGGCGGCGACGACATCAGAAACGGTACGACGAAGGCCTTGTGACGCTCATAACCACACGGCGCGGATCACACATCGTGAACCCCATATGCTGAGTGGCTAAAACGGAATTATTCTGAAACCACTTCTTCAGGCACTGATAGACGGTGATGAACGATGTATCTGCAGCAGACACCATGAAAAGCGCCTGCTCATAAACGCTATCGCTGTAATAAGGTTTTAACTGCAAAGAAAGTCGTGTAACGAGCGCTGAAAAGTACAGATAAGCCTAATGGTATCGGCACTTACGAGTGCCCAAAGTAAATGAGAGATAGGAGTGTTATCGTGTAAATAACAATAGTGCTCAGTTAAAGAGGAGCAGTCATAAGAAACTACGACATCTATAGCCTAGCACTCTACGGCACGATCTAGCTGCTTGTGGTGAACGAGCGTTTGCGTATTTTGTTCCTTTTCCTTTTGACCTCTCTCTATCTCTCTCTCTCTCTCTCTCTGTCAGCCTATTTTATTCGGTGCACAAATCTCGGTTACACGACCACTCTATGACGCTCTATAATGCCATCAATCTCTTGTTACGCCAGTGAGCAATATGTAGTCTGTCAATGTTTCTTATACGCATGTATTCTCAAAATTCGCTCAATAAGACTATAATTAGAAGCTATCCGTGGCCTTCTATTCATGATATGGCTTCTAATGTCGCGATCGAGCGCTCTAAGAATTGACCAAGCAGCCGGCGACTGCCTTCGATCGACGCACTTGCCCACATGCGTGCTGTTATACAGTGCTAGCAGAATTCTTCAAATAACATTGACGTCTATCAGTGGCGAGCCTGTTTTCTAATTCTCTGTGCTCAAAGTGACTCACTTGCGCACATTCGCACAAACACCACGATGCTTTTTGAGTATTTTATTCCTTTTAGCATATTGTTTTAACTTCTTTGCCGAACAGAGTTCTCACGCCCCAGTTTCTCCTGCTTGAAATGCGCCCCTGAAATTAGTTTTCATATTTGAACCAGTGAAATGTCATTTTTATATTGCAGAAAGCTCAGAGTGGTCATTTGTACGTAGTATATCCGCGCGGTCTCAGTCTTTCTCTATGCGCACCGTAGATCGGACGTGGTCAGAAAACCGGACAATATAACGAAACGTTGTCACCTTGCCTTGAAATTCGCATCACGTACGGTTCCGTCGAGAACTCTGCCATTCCTTGTTGAATACTTTCAGTATGGTCAGCGCTTTCCGCAGTAGGTGAAAAGCTGAAGAGGAAGGATGATTCCGCCATGCGGTCTCTTCTGCTTTCCACATTGGTAAATCTACATTACAAAAGAAAGAGATTTCGCGTCATATTCGAGTGCCGCCTCTAGTGCCGCCTCGACTCATATATTTTGCATTGACCTTGGGGGCTTGATTTTGAACTATCGCATGTCGTCTGGGTAAACGTTAACGTAAAGAAGTATTTTAAATCCAACTGTCAAGGGTCGTGTTGCGCATGCAACTGCTTTATTACTGTTTTCGCCATTAGTTTCATCAACAGTAAATGACGTATAACTTTGGTTTATTACTGGATCCTCAAGTATCCTCTTCAGAGGGGGAGGGGGGGGGGACTAACTTGGCTGTTATAGCCAGAAACTTCTCCTCCTGATTACAAAAAAAGGCGCCAAATAAAACAACAGACGAAGGAAGGAGACACGAGACAACCACGTGGGTTGTCTCGTGTCTCCTTCCTTCGTCTGTTGTTTTATTTGGCGCCTTCTTTGCAATCATGTATAACCAACTCGCCCACCAGCACGTGCTCAGTTCTCCTCCTGAAAATCTTTTTCCCGGCTGAACAGTATGCTACTGCATTCTCATGTGTTTTCTGAAAACGATCTTGCCGTTTCAAGAAATCTGCTCCTGGAGCGGCACATATACTTTCTGGGCTCTAATGCAGACTAAACTCTCCACTTACATATTCATTGAGTGACCAAAACGTATTTTTAACGTCACTATCAAAGTTAAAATTGTGATAAGCCGATGTTGTCACGTTATATCTTACAAGGTGGCAATACCATAACTTTTACATCGAATGAAAATTAGAAAGCTTGAAACAATATACTTACTGTGAGTGATTTATGTAACAAATACCTGGTGAGCCTGTGACGATGGCGAAAAGTCTTCTTAGAGACTAAATACGCGGCCTTTTACAATTTCCAAGTTGCTTAAGAACCAACAACAGCATTACCTAAGAAACCTGTACGTTATAATTGCAAAATTAAAAATAATCGTATTTTATTTGAATACGACTAGAATATTCTGGAAACTTCACCCAGTTTGGAGCATGTCTGTTGGTATGTACGTCTGTGTCTAACCTCTTTCACATCAACTTGGATCTCTGGATATAGTCCATAGACTAATGTGTCGATCATTTGGGCTGCTGTGCGGTGGGTTCCCGGTTTGAAGCCAACCGTCGGAATAACGTCGGTCATTGAGTGCGTGAAGTTCTTTTCAAAGAACCTCTTTCACGCCAACTTTTGTCACTGGCCATGTGCCACACTGTATGTGCCGCTCTTCAATGACAAAGAAAAACGGTAAAATTTATCTGGTGCTGTACCGAATCTATGCCGGGTCACATACATGCAGAAATCTTGGCTGAATCCAAACTTGCACATGCGCCATGCGCGTATTTCACTGTGGCGCCGCTAGATGGCACAGCGTGTGCAAAGGGAAGCGCGAGGGGGGAGCCCGGCCGCAGTACGTGCACGTCTCACACTCGAAGCGTTTCGGCGAAGGCAGTACGGTGTGTGTCGCTACGTTGCGCCAACGCTAATTGCATCAACGTGGACGGTCATGTTGAGATGGTTTCTGCCAGAACATTTATGAACTCTCCTTTCTAATGACTCTTCAAGATATTACCTAATTAGAAAATAGAGATTCAGCTCTTCTGCCAGTTGCTAACCAATATGAGGCATCATACAAGTGAACAATGAAGAACAATATTTAATAGCAAGTACAGTATACGCTAGAATCTTCTAGCTTGCTGAGAAAATAACATAAAAATAGCCATGTGTGTTGCGTCCATTTCTTAAGATTTCTCGGAATTCGCTAAATGATAACAGCTTGAGATATGAAAAAAAAAGAGAGGGGATTTTGTTTGCCATGAACAACTTTTTGGCGGAATGTCATTGCGGGCTCCCAGTGCGGAGTAACTAAAATTTCGAGCGCCTCTGCTGGCATAATACCTCATTAGTGGGGCCATTCATGAGACTAAAGTGCCTCTCTAATGCATCGAAGCTGCGCAATGTTCAAAGATGCAGACATTGATCCGAGCGAGAGAACAATAAAAACAATATGCGAGGACAGCGAGAAACAAGAGAGCATTACAGCTCGAAGATAAAAGGCTTCTAAGAGCTCGCTTCACTCACGGGCTTGCACTAAGCGTATCCATCTGGGCCGGACGCCCATGGACTTACAAAGCTAACGCGCAGCGAGCGCAATCAATTGCCGGCTTGCTGGTGGAGTGAACGCATCTCGCAATGACAAGATTCTTCTGCTAGAACAGCGTGGCGCTTAACGCGCGGTGATTATGTTTCGCTGATTCAATTACAGCGCATGTCTGTACTGCCGGCGTTTCTCTTTGCCTCGAGCCTCGTTCTTTCTTTGGTGTCTCCTAGTTGTCTTTGTTACTTCACCGTTCACATGCCTACATGGCTCGGCTAGCCGGAAGGCTCGGTGATAATAGATTTGGCTTAATGCACTGCTTCTGCTTTTACGCTGGCCTCCCCCTGCCGCTCTTATGAGGCCCACTAAGTGACGCATATTTCATTTCACAAATTAACGACCGCCCCCCCCCCACCCCTCTTTTTACCCTACCAACAGTTCGCTCTCCCTTCTTTCAGCCCTAGTGCTCTGCCACTGTCGCTACCCTAACCGAATGGTTTCACCTAATACAGCGGTACCCTGCGGGAAAAATAAGAGTGAAGACTCGTTTCTCGGGTTCACCGGTTTCTTATCGTGGGGAGCGAAGGTGATTGATATTCATGAACACCATTTGCAGCTCGGAAAGAATCCTAATGAAGAAGTTGCAGTCGACAGGAACGACACCCTGCCTTATGTAGTACATCGTGTCAAATAAAACTCCGAATGCTAATTATAGGAAACGCACAGCCTTGTATATTCTTTTGAGGGTGACATCCATTAAGCGGACCAGACTAACTTTCATTGAAGGCCATGATATTTAGTTACTGCTTATTTTTCCTTTGCGAGGGATCTTTTTAGTAGTGCATCTCTAGTGTTAAAGTAATCCTTTCATTAAGCATGATTCCGTGCCACAAGCTTCTACAAATATATCGACGCTGTAGGGTATTTTTCAACTAAAATTGAAGTTCAGACATCTTCCTTTTTCGTGGAAGCTAATGTTTACGTGCATTTTTCAGCCAGCAGTGGTTAAGGGCCGCCCACGTAGCCAGAAATGTTCATATTGTATAACTACCTACCCGTCAACACTACCGAGAGTCGTGAAGCCTTCAGGAAAGAAAATGTGGCACAAATGGAGCTTCATCGATTTCTTAAACGAAGTTCTCGCGCCAAATTACCATTATCATGGCAACACGTGCCATCGTGAGCTATTATCTTTTGCAGTGCCCACACCAGCATAACTCATGCTAAGCGGAACCTTGCCAATGCTTATCGGAGATAATCTTCTGCTTCTTACACACGATTTATTACAAAGGCATTCCGTGTTTTAAGACGTAGTCCGCATGTTCCATAAGGGAATAATAACGCTCTCTATCTGCTAAGAAGAGGCGGGATCGCCATCTACTAGAACGAAGGCACGTCAAAATAAAATGTGTATTTATGATTTCTTCCAACTACAGCCCCTCTTATGCCTATAGCGGCCCGTGATGGTACACCCTCCCTTCCGTCTGTGTATTCCCTTAACGTAGTTGAAACAGCAACAAACCAATTCACTTCAGTAGCCTAGCTACAACTTTTCAGTCCAAAAAATTTGATGGGACAGTCCAGCTAATTTTTGCAAGGGAATCTCAACGCTGAAGTCAACTTCACTGGCATCCTTAATCATGCTGCTTGCCTCTACATCATCATCATCAGCAGCAGCAGCAGCAGCAGCAGCCTGATTAGCCACTGCAGGGCAAAGGCTTCTCCCATACTTCTCCAACTACCTTTGTCATGTACTAATTGTGGCGATGTTGTCCCTGCAAACTTCTTAACCTCATCCACCCACCTAACTTTCTGCCATCCTCCGCTACGCTTCCCTTCCCTTGGAATCCAGTCCGTAACCCTTAGTGACCATCGGTTATCTTCCCTCCTCATTACATGTACAGCCCATGCCCATTTCTTTTTCTTGATTTCAACTAAGATATCAGAAACTCACGTTTGTTCCCTCACCCAATCTGCTCTTTTCTTATCCCTTAACGTTACACCTATCATTATTCTTTCCATAGCTCATTGTGTCGTCCTCAATTTAAGCAGAACCCTTTTCGTAAGCCTCCAGGTTTCTGCTCCGTACGTGAGCACTGGTAAGACACAGCTGTTATATACTTTTCTCTTGAGGAATAATGGCAACCTGCTGTTCATGATCTGAGAATGCCTGCCAAACGCACTCCAGCCCATTCTTATTCTTCTGATTATTTCAGTCTCATGATCCGGATCCGCAGTCACTACCTGTCCTAAGTAGATGTATTCCCTTACCACTTCAAGTGCCTCACTACCTATCGTAAACTGCTGTTCTCTTCCGAGACCGTTAAACATTACTTTAGTTTTCTGCAGATTAACTTTTAGACCCACCCTTCGGCTTTGCCTCTCCAGGTCAGTGAGCATGCATTGCAGTTGGTCCCCTGAGTTGCTAAGCAAGGCAATATCATCAGCGAATCGCATGTTACTAAGGTATTCTCCATTAACTCTTATCCCGAATTCTTCTCAATCCAGGCTTTTGAATACCTCCTGTAAACACGCTGTGAATAGCATTGGAGAGATCGCATCTCCCTGCCTGACGCCTTTCTTTATTGCGATTTTGTTGCTTTCTTTATGGAGGACTACGGTGGCTGTGGAGCCGCTATAGATATCGATCAGTATTTTTACATACGGCTAGTCTATACCGTGATTCCGCAATGCCTCCATGACTGCTGAGGGTTCGACTGAATCAAACGCTTTCTCGTAATCAATGAAAGCTATATATAAGGGTTGGTTATATTCCGCACATTTCTCTTTCACCTGATTGATAGTGTGAATATGGTCTATCGTTGAGTAGCCTTAACGGAATCCTGCCTGGTCCCTTGGTTGACAGAAGTCTAAGGTGTTCCTGATTCTATTTGCAATTACCTTAGTAAATACTTTGTAGGCAAAGGACAGTAAGCTGATCAGTCTATAATTTTTCAAGTCTTTGGCGTCCCCTTTCTTATGGATTAGGACTATATTAGCGTTTTTCCAAGATTCCGGTACGCTCGAAGTCATGAGGCATTGCGTATACAGGGTGGCCAGTTTCTCTAGAACAATCTGCCCACCATCCTTCAACAAATCTGCTGTTACCTGATCCTCCCTCACTGCCTTCCCCCTTTGCATAGCTCCCAAGGCGTTCTTTACTTCTTCCGGCGTTACTTGTGGGATTTCAAATTCCTCTAAACTGTTCTCACTCACATTATCGTCGTGGGGGCTACTGGTACTGTATAAATCACTATAGAACTCCTCAGCCACTTGAACGATCCCATCCATATTAGTAATGATATTGCCGGCTTTGTCTCTTAAGGCATACATCTGATTCTTGCCTATTCCTAGTTTCTTCTTCACTGCTTTTAGGCTTCCTCCGTTCCTGAGAGCATGTTCAATTCTATCCATATTATACTTCCTTATGTCTGCTGTCTTACGCTTGTTGATTAACTTCGAAAGTTCTGCCAGGTGTATTCTAGCTGTAGGGTTAGAGGCTTTCATACATTGGCGTTTCTTGATCAGATCTTTCGTCTCCTGCGATAGCTTACTGGTATCCTGTCTAACGCAGTTACCACCGACTTCTATTGTACACTCCTTAATGATGCCCACAAGATTGTCGTTCATTGTTTCAACACTATGGTCCTCTTCCTGAGTTAAAGCCGAATACCTGTTCTGTAGCTTGATCTGGAATTCTTCTATTTTCCCTCTTACCGCTAACTCATTTATCGGCTTCTTATGTACTAGTTTCTTCCGTTCCCTCCTCAGGTCTAGGCTAATTCGAGTTCTTACCATCCTGTGGTCACTGCAGCACACCTTGCCGAGCACATCCACATCTTGTATGATGCCAGGGTTAACGCAGAGTATGAAGTCTATTTCATTTCTAGTCTCGCCGTCCGGGCTCCTCCACGTCCAGTTTCGGCTATCCCGCTTGCGGAAGAAGGTATTCATTATCCGCATATTATTATGTTCTTCAAACTCTACTAATAACTCTGCTCTGCTATTCCTAGTGCCTATGCCATATTCCCCTACTGCCTTGTCTCCAGCCTGCTTCTAGCCTACCTTGGCATTGAAGTCGCCCATCAGTATAGTGTATTTTGTTTTCCCTCTACCCATCGCCGAACCCACGTACGTCTTCATAGAAGCTTTCGACCATTGTGACTTTCGGTCATTGTGACTGGATGTAGGGGCGTAGACATGTACAATCTTCATTTTGTACTTCTTATTAAGTTTCACAACAAGACCTGCCACCCTCTCGTTAATGATATAGAATTCCTGTATATTACCAGTATATCCTTGTTAATCAGGAATCCGACTCCTAGTTCTCGTCTCTCCGCTAAGCCCCGGCAGCACAGGACGTGCCCGCTTTTTAGCACTGTATATGCTTCTATTGGCCGCCTAACTTCACTGAGCCCTATTATATCCCATTTACTGCCCTCTAATTCCTCCAATAGCACTGCTAGACTCGCCTCACTAGATAACGTTCTAGCGTTAAATGTTGCCAGGTTCATATTCCTATGGCAGCCTGTGGCGACCTCACTACCTCAATGGCGACCTCACTACCTTACTTAAGGGCCACTCAGTTGTTTTCTTACTTCGCGCTTTGCTGCAGGCACAAAGACTGAAACTTCCAAGTAGGACTGCAGATTTCCGGGCTAGTTAGTTCGTTGCCGTAATTCAGGTCACAGCGCTCTAGTCACACGGACAAGAAAGACGTCAGGGCGTGCGCTAAGCCTATCCGCCGATTGCTCGGCGCTGGCTACTCGGAGCTGCCCGGGAGCAGGGATTTAGTTGCGTAAGGTAAAAAATTTTGAGCGGCGGCATTTCGCTGTAGCCCACGTCCTCTCGTCTTTCTCGTCCGTGTGAATCGAGCGCTATGACCTCAATTATGGTTCCAAGTAGAAGTCTCGTTTGCTCAAACACTGCTGTTGCAGGGCATGCACTCTTCATGTAGAGAAGCGATAAAGGAAATGCCGGGATGTTAACCACGTTGAGCCCGTTTGGCTAGCCTGTACTAGCGAAAGGAGGAAAGAGGACTAAAAATAAGCAGGATAATATGGTCCCTATAACGTAAAACTATTCCAATCTGTTTTTATTCCAAACTCCTGACGTACAATTTATGTGCAGAGCGATAGGCGTGTAGCCATCTTCTATTCCTTTGAGTACAGCGTGAGTCACCGGCTATTAAAAAAAAACATTGTTTTTTTCCGGCATATTCATGCATCTTTAACGCGTACGCGTCACTTCGACGTGGTGAGTTATCGCGGTTTTGGGACGTCGCCTGACAGGCGAAGTGATCGCAGCCCGAAAACATTTCACGAATAGCAATTGGCCAAACGACACCTTTTTCGCTAATGGCGACAAAGGCGTTAAGTCAGCAATTATTATTTCACTTTCGTTTGGTCTAATCACATATAATCAATGTGCACATATCATATCAGATGCCCCGGGCCGTCTTCGCGGTTTTCGTGACGTCGCGTGATAGACAGGCGCAGTTGAGGTGGCCCGAAATCTCTTTCACCAATCGTCGAGGGCTAACTGCAGAATTGGAATAGGAAAGTTTGAAATAGTCTTACGGTATAGCATCCAAGTTCCCATTATGTCCGCACACACACGCAGTAATGCATTCATCGTTCAGTTCATCACAAGCGGTCACATAGGCCGGTGCATCTCAAGAACCAATGTAAATTCATTACAGGAGCACGTACGTACCTTTAGCATTATTTATACGCTCGCACAAGTTGCTACTAAACAAAATGAAAGCAGGGCTGTTCTGACAGAGCATCTATCTCACTCACACAGGCGTGTCAAGTTGTGGCTACAGAATCTTCCAATAAGGAGCGTTACAAAACGGATACAGCCAGGAGCAGTTAGCTAAGAAACATTCAATTAGCTATAGTACTGGTGCAACGACATGAAACAGCTGTGGAGACATGAACAAAAGAAAAAAGAAAAAAACACACACACACACTGGTTGGCTGAGGCGTTTGATCACCATCGCTGAGATGCTGCATCTCTTAAAGTGAACTAGGGTACCCGAGAGATGCGAACAAGACAAAGAGTCGCCCAAGCTGTCGTGGAACAATGCTTTCTCAAGCGAAGGGCACTTCAATAGCACCTAAAGGAGAGTGAAGCAAGAGGCAAGATATAATATAAAGCAGGCGAAAAGCAAATTTAATACAGACACTATAAAGGCTCATCCCATGAGAGAACCATGCGAGGAAGGCAAATGATTTTCCCTCTATTTTTACATGTTACATCTTCCCACTCTTTGAGATATCGCCTATATGGCATAGGTCATAGACGTGCTGGTAAGCACACCAAAAGGCCCAACCAAAAGGGCCCCCACTAAACATGTAGAACCTTTTGGAGGCTACAAAGTATTCTCTGTTAACGCACGAAATGATGCAGTGCTTGCGCTGCATACTTCTTTCTACAATACGCTACAAGAGCATGTAATACCTCCATCCTCGTATGTTTTGTTTGACAGATGCACTTGGCATCTCGCTTACGAAAAATTTATACTATGCTTCTTCTTTGTGACGAACACAACCTAGGGATGGTTCTCTTATGCACAAAATAAATAGTAACACTGATTTCACAGCTTTCCCAAATATTAAAATTCTTAGTTGTGTACATATACGCTTCATTACTTTCACATGAATGAACTCTGGTTGGCTTACGCATATAGCGACCATGCGATTTTTCTGCGAACATGCATGCCGCAAAAGGAAACGATGGTGTTGCATCTTCTAGGTCTCTGTCAATTAGATGTCGCCAGATTGAGCTTCAATGGCGCTGCGTGATTCCGCTGAAATAATATTTATGAAACAGAGAGAGAAACGTAAGCGTGATAGGTGTTACCAAATAACTGCACTCACCAGAGATGAATTCAGGCTCAGCGCCAGTGAGCGTGCTCTCATGCCGGTGTCATCTCCAACGGTGATCCGTCGACGCGGTGACGACGTCTCCAGGGTAGGAAATTATACGGCACGGCTTCTGCGCCTTCGAAGAAGCGCATTAAATCTCCAGAGCCAGGATAAACCACGTCGCCTCGGAACGCCGCCTGATTCGGCGCAAGCGAAGAGGAAAAGTAAAGCGGAGAAGGGTGCACTACAGCCCCGGTCTGTCTTCGGTCCCTTCTCACCAACACAGCGCTCAAGAGCGAGGCGTCTGCACCGTGCTTGGGAGCAAAATGAAGAGTGCGAGAAAGAAGATCGAATAAGACTACGACAGAAGCCCGCACTTTAGTCTGCTGTTGTGAACCGAGTTTGCAGCCCGTTTACCGAATTATCGTGTTAAGAAGAATTTAAGCACATTGCAATTTGTGGCTCTTCCCCGCTAGCGGCAGCGTATTTCTCTGAAAACAAAGCCGCCATCAGGGCTGCACATCCAACGTTGACAGTACAATTTATTTACAGTGGATAAACTTCGGAATTCCCTTGTCACAATGGCACTAACCGGTGAAATATCATAAGACTGAGCTTACTAGTATATTCACGCAGCAATGCCAATACAAGTGTTATTGAAAGACGCCCCCTGCAAAGTCCGCGCCGCCAGTGGAGATGGGGCAGTGTTTGGTGTCCAAACACAACATTCTCTCCCCGCCACCCGAGAGAAATAATATTACAACCAGGCCCTGTGACTGCGTATATTAGATGCATGAAATTCAGTGGAGCCTACTTTCAGCAGTGTACCTTGCCATGCAAATGCGTGTCTTCTCTTCAATGGTAGCATGAAGATGGGATAGTCCGAGTTAACAGATCCAGTCACCATCGCAAATAACCCGTAGCGCCTTAAGCACCCTTTCTTTTTTCCTGCGTAGTGTGCCGACAATTTCTGATTGGGATGCCTTCAATGCTTTAGGTTAATACGCCTTCCCACCAAAGCTCTTCACATCTACATTGCGAAGCACTTGTTTCTCAACGGTAAAACACCATAAAGGTATCTTCATTGCTGTGTTTAAAGCCAACAGCGGTTGTAGCGTAAACGAAAGCAGCTGCTCTCATATGTATCTCTACTGGCGCATTCGGTACTGTGATTAGCTGAGACTCAGAATAATGCTCAGACTTTGACGCTCCAGAGCGTTGATTTCGTCTCCGGTGAAAGCGTACATTTTATATTGTTGCAAGGCGGAGACAATCACGAACGTCGTGTATGCAAAGCAAATGCCGAACGCACCAGCTCATACTAGAACATGGTGGCCGAAACACTCCAGCAACAACAAGACTTCTTTGTCATTGTCTCTTGCCTGCACGTCCCGTTCTGCATCGCGACACTGCGCCGCCGGGGTTGGAGCGCTGACCCGGCGCAAGCGATGATGGCCCGGTAAAGGCTCGCACGTAGGATTTAAACAGGAGACCTGAAAAACATCGGTTCTTGGCTGTACGGACGACTGGCCTGGTTCTTCGGGAGCAATCTCGTACGTCACAGACGAAAGCTGTTGCGGGATTCGGTAGGGACCTGAATATCGCGACAGAAGTTTTTGCGATAGGCCCACACGATGAAATGGTAAAATGGTAACCACAGGAACACGACGGAGACAAGTAAATACTGGACGTCCCCATGGTGCGTATCATAACGGGCCTTCTTGGATGCCTGGGAAACAGTGAAGCGAGCGCGGGCAGTCTGACGGGCCTGTGCGACCATAGAAATCGCATTGCGTGCATAAGCGGTGTGCAATTGTGTGGCGTGTATAATTACAGTGTCCGAGGCCAAAACGGGATTCCGGCCAAGCAGTAGAATATACGGTGAGTAACCTGCAGTGTCATGGCTGGACGAATTGTACGCGAAGGTTGCATACGGCAGAGTAACGTCCCAGTCCTGATGGTCTGGAGAAACAAACATAGCTAGCATGTCAGTAAGCGAACTGTTCAGTCGCTCTGTGAGACTGTTATTCTGTGGATAATAAGCAGTGGCTCTTCGATGCTCAGTGGAGCAGAGGCGTAGGATATCATCAATGATCTTTGACAAAAAGTAACGAGCGCGATCCGTGAGGAGCTTACATGGAGCACCGTGGTGCAGGATGACGTTATGTAGGAGGAAATCCACGACGTCAGTGGTACAATTTGTAGGCAGAGCTCCCGTAATGGCGAAGCGCGCGATGTAGTCGGTTACAACCGCAACCCATTTGTTCCCCTTCTTTGAGGTAGGGAAAGGGCCAATAGGTTTAGTCCCACACGAAATGAAGGCTCAGTGGGAATATCGATGGGTAGTAAAAGCCCAGCTGGAGCCGTGGGAGTGGGCTTGCGGCATTGGCAAAGGTCGCAAGCAGTCACATACCGGCGCATAGGGCGGTAGAGGTCGGGCCAGAAGAAACGGCGCCGGACTCGGTCAAAGGTGCGAGTAACACCGATATACCCAGCGTTGGGCACGTCGTGGAGTGGTTGAAGCACGGTGCGCTGAAGGTGCCCCGGTACGACTAGCAGTAGGTCAGCACCATCAGGGCGCAAGTTTCGTTTGTACAGGACTGCGCCGTAAATGCAGAAGAGACGAAGGGAAGGATCACGAGTTGGCGAGCTTGACCGATCCATATTGTTTCGCAGAACAGAATCACGGCGCTGTTCATCTCTAATGTTGAGGAAGCCTGAGATGGGCATAATGCTGTTGTCGGATTCGAGGTCTGTGGCTTCCAGTGGATCAACAGGGTGGCGGGACAAGCAGTCAGTGCCCTGATGTAAACGGCCGGATTTGTACACTACAAAGAATGTGTACTCTTGCAAGCGTAATGCCCAACTCCCAAGACGTCCTGTTGGGTCCTTCAACGAGGAGAGCCAGCAGAGTGCGTGATGGTCGGTAATTACACGGAAATGGCGACCAAATAAGTATAGGCGAAACTTCACTATCGCCCAAACCAGCGCTAGGCACTCTCGTTCCGTGATAGAATAGCTGCAATCGTCCGTGGACAGAAGACGGCTTGTGTAGGCGATAACGCACTTTTGACCACGCCGAATTTGGGCAGGAACAGCGCCAATGCCCTGGCCACTAGCGTCTGTACGTATTTCAGTGGGCGCTCAAGGGTCAAAATGGGCTAAAATTAAAGAGACCGTCAAGGCTCTGATGAATGCTGTGAAGGCTTCCACCTGCCGCTGTCCCCACGTGAAAGAGACGTCGTTCTTTAAAAGCTCGGTGAGAGGACGAGCGATGTCAGCAAAAATTCGCACAAAGCGACGAAAGTACTAGCATAAGCCTATGATGCTGCGAATCCGGAACTTAGCACAGCCGATGAAAGTTTTGTACAGCACTAACTTTGGCCGGGTCAGGTCGAATTCCATTGAAGTTTACAAGGTGCCCGAAAACGGTTATTTCACGACAACCGAATTGATACTTCGACGAGTTGAGCTGAAGCCTCGCAGCGCGAAACATAGTAAGGAATATCGCAGGACGCGTGTCTTGCGGTAGAAGTTGGAGCAAGAACGATTAGGTCGTCGAGATAACACACACAGATGGCCCATTTCAAGCCTCGGAAAAGAATGTCCATCATTCTCTCGAACGTCGCTTGGGCATTGCAAAGCCCGGAGAACATGACTCTGAATTGAAAAAGTCCATCAGGCGTAATAAAGGCTGCCTTATCGCAATCGTCATCATGTTCGATCTGCCAGTAGCCCGAGTGGAGGTCAATCGATGAAAAATATTTCACCCCGTGTAGACAGTCAAGTGCATCATCGATACGAGGCAATGAATACACGTCCTTTTTGGTGATCCCGTTCAGATAGCGATAATCTACACAAAATTTCTAGATGTTACCTTTTTTCTTGACCAGGACAATGGCGAGGCCCACGTTCTATAGGAAAGCTCAATTATGTTCTTCAACATCTTAGCGACTTCGCTATGATGCTGTGCTCTGCAGCAGACATGTGGTAGGGGCGGCGATGGACTGGGCTAGCATCGCCGGTGTAAATCCGATGAGTGACTACAGCTGTCTCGGCCGACCGGGTACTCATTGGAATCAAAAATATCGCGGTAACTAAACAGAATGCGCCTAAAGTATTCAGTTTGAGCTGGAGAGAGGTCGGTAGCAATCATTTTATCGACATCGTGGCAGGGTGACGAAACCGAACGGGAACACGCGGCGATAGGGCTGGCAGAGGCAGAAATAATGGGCCCGAGCGGAGATATCTGGTGCTCGTGCAGAGGTGTCAGACAGGCCACTGTCATGCTACCAGGAAGAACATGTGCAACAGACCAAAGTTGAGAGCGGGGAGCCAAGTAGAATTATCGACAATGGTCACAACGGTACTTGGGAGCGTGATGCAATGGTATAGAATTACGTCGACAAGCGGAGAGACGATGTAGTCGCCATCAGGAACATGTGGTCGAGCGTTAAAAGGTACAGTAGTAGAGGCTTGAGGCGCCAACCGGGCGAATTCGGCAGAGCATAGGGAAGGATGTGCATCAGAAACAAAGTAGCTGTCAGAAGGAAGGTACAAGTGCACGACACCTGTAGCGCAGTCTATTAGGACAGAATGGGTCAAAGGAAAGTCCAGCCCCAAAATCAGGTCATGCGGACAGAGCTCTAAGACAATAAATAAGACGGTAGTTTGGTGGCCGGCAATCGTTATGAGGACACATGCCGACAGCCGGGGGCGTACTGCCATCGGCAACGCGTACTACACACAGTGCAGCAGGCGTATGGACCTTTCTGAGTCTTTTGCGAAGGGCGGCACTAATAAAGACATCTGCGCACCGGTGTCGACGAGGGACTTGGCTGGGCCTCCATCCGCCTCAGCATCTAATATACTTCCAAAGGTAGGCAATGTGATCAGAGGATTTGCAGGCCGGTTAGTTGATGCAGCGTCACATCCGGGAGCTGCACCGACTAGTTTTTTTGTGGAACAAACACGGGGGAAGAAGAACGGCGGGCTTGCGGGGAACAAGACCGTCGACTTAGGGGCGATTGAGACCGGCTGGTTCGGAAAGTCGTAGGTACGTTGTCTGTATTCGTGAACGAAGGACGTACACAGAAAAGGAGACCACCTTGATCTGGACATTCAAATGGGAAGCTCCACCTAGGCGGTGATGACCAATGACTGCGGCAATGACGAGCGATATGTTCAACGCGCGAACAATTCAAACAAATCGGCCTATCGTCCGATGTTCTCCTGTCGGCCGGGTTACGGCGGCGAGTTGGAACTGCTCAAAACGAGGAAGCAGTGTTTGGGCGGGGCCGGTCCTGTCAGACAGAGGCATCCCAAATGGGGAAGAGAGATGGGAGGCCTAAGTTTGCCATCTCTTGTCTGACAACGGCCTGCATAAGCGAGACAGAACATGCATTGTCTGGGCAACGCTGATGACGAACGACGGGAGACATGGCCTCGAGCTCGCGACGAATTAACCGCGCCATATTTTCTTGCCCAGACAGAGGATGTTCGCGTGGCTGTTCCTCACACGAAGACGTCGAAGCTATATTGGGTAGCCTGTTGAACTGTTGCGCAACTCGGCGACTCTTCATCAAATAGAAATTGCGGCACTCTGATGATCGCGTCTACGGAGCCATAGTTCTTGCAGATAAGCAGGTTGAATGAATAATCTGCTATGCCCTTCAGGATATGGCCAATCCTGTCAGTCTCGTTCAAGTCTTTGTCAAATTTACGACAGAGCGCAAGGACATCTTGAATATATGCCGCGTAAGATTCTGTCGACATTTGAGCACGGGTCGATGGCTCCTTCTTCGCTGCCAGCTGATGGCCAAAGGGCTTTCCAAAGAGGTCCAGAAGCATCTGCTTGCAGATGTCCCAACTTTTTATGACGTGTTCATGGGTCTCGTAGCATGCTAGCGCTGGGTCTCCGAGGTAGAATATCACATTCGCTATTATGAGCTTTGGGTCCCACTGATTATTTTCGCTTACATGCTCATACCAGAAAATCCAGTCTTCAACGTCCGTCGTACCATCGATGCCATTGAAGGTCCCTGGGTCTCGCAGCTGGGACAACACGATGGAGGTCAAAGTGTGTGGCACCGGAGGTAGGCGGTCGGTCATTGTGGCGCTTTGGCTGCCGATCATCGTGTCAGGGCTCACGCGGCGACCGCTGCGGAACTCCGTGTTGGTACCCTGCCCCTCGAACAAAATGTTGCGAGGCGGAGACAAGCACAAATGTTGTTTATGCAAGAAAAATGCCGAAAGCACCAACTGACACCAGAACATGACGGCCGAAGCACCCCAGCAACAACACTTCTTTGTCATCGTCTCTGCACGTTCTGTTCTGCATCGCGACAATATTCTCTTTGCGGGTACTTTTTATTTGTTTTAATTAAGTGAGAGGATGGCGCGACGGCAGGAGTAACCTGGCTGATCTGTCCACTGACAGACTCAGTAACATTCTCACAAGCGCCGGAGTAGCCCCGATATGGGAACGCTAAATACTGCAAAGTTAAAGCAAAACAAGGCCTGTTCAACCGAAACAGAAGCCGGGAGGTATGGAGAGAGTGATCGTCGATGAAGTGGCAGGATGGCGAAGGAGGCGGCAAAATCTGCAGGTCGAATCTTGGGACAAACGTTTGTTGCTTTCCTCTCTTTTGCTCCTTCACTTTGCCGCGCCTTGACCGGACCATGCCTTGACCATCTGTGTTTGTTTACCTTATAGCTTCCAGCTGCCCGCTGGCCGGCATGTCCAGATGAAAACAACGGAATCGGCCTCGGCGCCCGCGAACTGAGATCTGCGGCCCGGCACGAAGAACAGGCGGCGGCGAAGGCGGCCTGTTCCCGCTCCGTAATTACATCGCACTCGACCACGGGATTTGGGATCCCAAGAAGAAAAAAACTAAAAAAATGAAGTAAAGTGCGCAAGAGCGATGCGGCAGCCACTTTGCGTGGGTGAACGAGCCGCTCTCGAGACGGCGCTGATGGAACGTCTTTTGAGGACGGAGCAGCTCCCGCCCGCTGTTGCCAATCTTCTCTCGCCTTTTCCTTCCTGTTCGTCCAAGTCCTTTCTCCACACTTTGCGCGCCGACAGCCATTGTTTCTTCTTTTCCTACGCAATTTCTTTGCACCCTCAACGGCTCCTTTTCCTTCTTTTTTTCGTCTGTCCTTGTGCTCCGAATCACCACTTAGTTTCCGTCGTCCCATAGTCCCGCCCTTTGTTGCTCCGCAGCAAAGTGGCATCCTTTTCTCACAACCCTAACGCTAAGGCTCGCTACTAGTACATTCGCACTTTCTTTTCGATCATTTAGGCGCATGTTGCTAGTGACGCTCAAGTGGCTAGCCGGTCATCGTGAGAGCTACGGTGTGCCTGTCCGGTTCCGGTGTGCGCGCATAGGCTTGAACTCGGCGACACGGCCTCAGTACATCAGATCGCGTGCACCTCAGGAGTAAGAAGCATTTGAATATAGCATTAGGGACTCCATGTGAGAATGTGCTTCTATAAGGAGACAAGGCTACATCCACTTCCCCAGGGTTTTACCACTCGAACCATCTGTTATGAAAAGGCTCTACCGCAAGGAAACCATGGTTTTGTATAAAATCTAGAGAGGATCGCCATTTACTTAGACAGAGAATTCGAGACATGGGCGCGATAATTATCCCTTTTGCACACAATGTACTCAATTTGGTGACACTGAGCTCTACATGCCAGTGCTTAATTCAGTGCAAAGAGGAGGGAATCGTTTCACAAACTGCAAAAAGAAAAGGATTTCCTCGTGCGAATAGAGCAACGGCAGCTGTAATTAACTAAATGCTGTTTGTATTTCAGAAACGACGACGGCAGTAGCGGGCGTCACACATACATAGAACTAAACCATATCACGAACAGAATACGGTGGGCGGCTGGTCGGCGCGCCAGCAGCTGTTTCCTCGTCTCCTATTACTAAACCCTCCAGGGGTGCCAGAAAACCAAAAACCAATGTTGCCAGAGAACTGCCTTTTAAGTTAAGCTCCTGGTCGAACACGCAAAATCTGCTTTGTAGAAAGTTTCTCGTCAACGCCATCGTGTTCACAATAATCTAACTGTTGGCACCTTGTAGTAGACTGATTATAGCAGACCGTAGTAGACTGACGGACGAGCAATTAAGACTAGCATGGGCCAAACAGAAGTGAAAACATGAAAACATGCATTGACCACCGCGAATTTTTTTATAGTCCGTATATTTAATGCAACTTCTCTTTACCTCTGATTCTTTGTCTATCCAGAGATCTTGAAACCGGTTGGACGCGAGACATTTTTCTGAATCAAAGATACTCCGGCCATGGCGACATTCGTCGTTGGCGCAAGGAGATATTCGCGCACTAGAGCACTTCTTCTTTTGCTTCCTCCCGAGTGCATGCAGTGTTTTTTCTCTCCATCTTTTCTATTTTTTTCTTCACTTTTTTCCTTATTTCCCAATTACGCACTCTGCTTGTTTTATCGCGTCTTACATGCTTGTATTTTTTTTCTCCGGAGAGTAGTTCTGGCCTAACTTTTTCTCTTGCCACCTGATTCCTGACCTACTCCTAGTAGCTAATAGGAACTATGGCTAAGTACCACCACCTGAAACAACCAAAGCGAACCATCTCTTACGCAAGTGCGCTACCTTGCCGATGTGTAGTACTGAAATTTGAAGCACATATGTATTCGGCTTCATTCGAATCTCACGAATGTACAGCCACAGGTTCATGGCACGCAACGTGTCGGCGACAAGATTTGTTAACCACCAAGCAATGCGCGTTGTCGGTAACGTGATTTCGCTAAGTGTACATGCACATACTCTGAAAGTGAGTACAAAATATTTTTGTAATCGATCAATTGTAATGAATCAGTCTGTTAGTAGAGTAGCGCCTCCATAACTAGCGTGAGCGCGTGCTTCATTAAGACAAATCAAAGCAAATGGGAATGTGGTCTGTTTGCTTTTTATTAAATGGTGCATGCCTGAAAAATAGGCCATGGAACATTTCGGCTGCCCTACAAACTGTCGAAAATGAAAACCATTGACCGAGGGACATGAAAACATGAAAAAAAAGAAACGAAGTAATAAAATATCATTCGAACGAAGGACAATATTGCACGTTCTGCACATAACCAAAGAGCACGGTTCATTTGTAACACGTCAACATCCAATTTCATTCTTGGCACAGGTTACTAGCATACCAGTACAGTCAGCGCTTGGAAGGCTGCGTAGTTCGAAGTAGTCTCTGCGCCCATCAACAACCACTTAAGCACTCATTATTTGGGTTTGTTTTGCTTATTCCATGAATAATTAGACACTCATATGCACCCATTTATGGATATACCTTCGCCCAATATTTAGTAAGAAAAACTTACATGCCTGCACTGAAAATATATTCTAGATGTAACATCAGCAATTGATAGAAATCAACCAATGATGTAGTGACCCGTTTAATTTATTGGCAACTATGGGTTCAATATAAACCTGTAGCAGAGCTGGATGAGTTGTTGATATTTCACTTCAACATTAGTTAACTCTTTACAAGGTACATAAAGAAAAGACATCAAGGCTCGGCGCCCATGAGTTTATGCTATGTCTCCTGACGTCGTAAAACAGCAAGTTCTCGGCAGCCTTAAGTGCCGACCAATAAAAATTTACAAGTGGGAAGCCGCAGACGTTACCCCTCGAACGTAAGTTTAGCGACAGCCAAGAACGCTATAAAAATCCCCGCAATCGAGATCTCTCACGTGAGGGTAACGATCGAAAAGCGCACTTCAATGAAGGGATTTAAATGCTTGCGATAGAATAGTAACAAAATGGCCACGCGATGCAGGAAACCGAAGCTACAATGTTGCGACATATGCACAGTACAGTACGAGGAGCACCCAATAACGTTATTACAAATAAACATTTTGTTCGTCTTTTTTTCTGATTTCTTTCTTTGTGTGTTTGTGTTGGAGTAAAATCATTTCGAGTAAACAAAAATATAAAAACTGGGAGGATAAAATCTGTAGGGGCTTGTTCGGAGAGAGGGAGAGAGAGAGAAACTTAACAGTAACGATCAGAGGCCCAGAGGCAGGGTCTATGGGTTTTAGGCTAAGTAAAGATAAATCATCTGTACAAAAAATTTTCGTTCCACATTTTAGCAGGTGTCCTTTTGCAGCAAATGCATGCGAGGTGGAGTGAAAGAACAATAGAGGGAAAATTAGAGGCACGGTGGCTGCTTCTTTGACGAGCACATTCACTTTAGATAGTGATAATAGTGCTGCGCTTAATTAGCTGATGACATCATCATATTTAATAACGGCAACTGCATGACAACCCGATATGTGTTATTAATTCTGGAACATGCCACGAAAAAAGGAATGACATAGAATACATACAACCTTGTTCTTACGTGCAGTCATGATTTCCATGTCCCATATTTTTCACACCACTTCTGTACCTGTCTTTCCTTCTCTCTCTCTCTCTCTCTGTACTAATCAAAATGCATGCGATAGTAGTTATACATTTCCAACGCTCTGCTTGTACGGTTTGCGTAGGGTACTGATTTCAATACATAATATATATATATATATATATATATATTATAATACCGAGACCGATCAAGTTGTCCAGCGCTGTTTATTCCACAAAAGGGAACGCCCGTAGCTCACGCGCGAAGAAGTCGAAGAAGAGCGAAGATGATGATGGCTATATACAAATGAAAACGACGAAGTACGTTAATAGTGCTTACACTAACTTCCCCCCGTCATGGAAGCGGCCAGCCTGGCCGCAGATTAGAGATTATCTAAACGGGGAGTGAACGGCTTCATCCGCGACACATGAACAATTTCGGCATTCCGGCGGCGCCGGTCAGTGACGGAGTGTACTGGGCGGACGAGATAGTTCACTGCAGATGTTTGCTGCACAACGGTGTATGGACCAATGTAGCGTGGAAGGAACTTCTCACAGAGGCCTGGAGTGCGTACTGGAGTCCAAAGCAGGACTTGGTCTCCTGGGTGAAAACGTAGGTCACGGCGTTTGTTGTCGCAGTAACGCTTGCGCTCCGCTTGGGTCGCTTCTGTGCTTTGCCGGGCGATTTGACGGCAATGTGCAACTCGGGCAGCAAAATCTTCTGGAAGCGACGCGTTAGGCGAAGAAGGTGCGAAAAATAGTTCTCTGTCGAATATGGTGGAAGGAGATCGTCCATACACAAGGAAGAAAGGGCTGTAGCCGGTAGTCCGTTGAATAGCAGTATTATATGCGAATGTCACAAAAGGAAGAATTTTATCCCAGTCAGTGTGGTCAGGACGGATGTACATGGAAATCATGTCAGACCGCGTACGGTGGAAGCGCTCAGTAAGGCCATTGGTTTGCGGATGATAAGTAGAAGTAGATTTGTGGACGGTATTAGTGGCTCGAAGAACTTCCTCCAGAACTTGTGAAATGAACGCCTTGCCGCGGTCACTGAGAAGAACGCGAGGAGCCCCGTGGCGCAAGACGATGGCGCGCAAGAAAAAGTCGGCGACCTCAGAAGCGGTGCCGGAACGCAGAGGGGCAGTCTCGGCATATCTTGTTAAATGGTCGACCGAAGTGACAATCCAACGGTGACCGGAGGGTGTCAACGGCAAGGGACCATATAAATCAATGCCAACAAATTCAAAAGGTGCGTCCGGGCAAGGGAGAGGTTGTAGTAAACCGGCAGGAGGGGATGTCGAGCGTTTGCGGTGCTGACATGACGCACAAGAGGCAATGTATTTGGCCACTGTTGCGGATAGGCCAGGCCAGAAGCAGCGGGTCTTTATGCGGTCGTAAGTCTTGTGGAAGCCTAAGTGGCCAGCCGATACATCGTCGTGAAGTGCCTCTAATACCCGCAAGCGAAGGCAGCGAGGTAAAACTGGGACCCACCGGTGACCTGTTGGGTGGTAAACGTAGCGGTGTAGCACGCCATCTTGAAGGCGGAATTGTCGAAGTTGGCGTCGCAAGCGGCTGTTGGGTGGTTCGGTGAACCCACTAAGGCGATCCATGAGAGCTCGACAGTAGGAGTCGGCCCGCTGAAGCGAGACGAAATCAGAGCGTGATGAAAGCATAACTTGGTCCAGGGGCGTTATCGAGAGTTGGTGGGAGGCAAGCGTATCATCGGAACGACGTGGTTGGGAAGACGACGGCGCGTTACCGGGAGAGAGTGAGAGTGGGCAGCGAGACAATGCGTCTGCATCATGATGGCGTTTTCCAGACTTGTATGTTATAGTGAAGTCATATTCCTGCAAGCGCAGTATCCAGCGTCCTAAGCGTCCTGACATATTTTTCATTGATGACAGCCAACACAGAGCATGATGGTCGGTGACGATGGTGAAGTGGCGGCCGTAAAGGTATGGGCGAAATTTCTGAATCGACCAAACGATAGCCAGGCACTCTTGCTCTGTAATGGTGTAGTTACGCTCAGCTGGAGAAAGTGTTCGGCTGGCATATGCTATGACTTGCTCTTTAGATTCTGTATTACGTTGCAGAAGTACTGCGCCAATACCTTGTGCGCTTGCGTCAGTATGGAGTATGGTGGGGGCACGATTATCGAAGTGGCGAAGCACTGGTCCGGAAGTAAGATGCCGCTTAAGAGCTTGAAAAGCCGACTCGCAGTCGCTAGTCCACGTGAAAGAGGCACCGGTAACCAGGAGCTTGTGTAGAGGAGCTGCTATTGCTGCGAAGTTGCGTATAAATCTACGAAAATATGACGCCAAGCCGAGGAAACTACGTAGATCTTTCTGTTGCTGGGGGCGAGGAAACTGAAGAACGGCACTAATCTTTTCGGGGTCAGGCTGGATGCCAGCTTTTGAGACGACGTGACCCAATACTTTTATTGTTTTGCTTGCAAATTTGCATTTTTTTGTATTGATTTGGAGACCAGCATTCGCAAGGCACCTGAGAACTTTGTCTAATCGATGAAGATGTTGGCTGAAGTCAGACGAAAAGATGACAATATCGTCCAGATAACAGAGGCATGTCTTCCATTTTAGACCACGAAGGACGTTGTCTATCATGCGCTCAAATGTGGCAGGAGCATTACAAAGGCCAAAAGGCATCACGTTGAATTCATAAAGGCCATCCGGTGTAGCGAATGCGGTCTTTTCTTTGTCAGTCTCGTTCATCGGAATTTGCCAATATCCTGATCGAAGATCAAGGCTGGAGAAATACTCCGCCCCTTGTAGTGTGTCCAAAGCGTCGTCAATTCGAGGTATTGGATATACGTCCTTGCGTGTGATCTTATTGAGCGCTCGATAATCCACGCAGAAGCGAACTGAGCCATCTTTTTTCTTTACCAGGACCACGGGAGACGCCCATGGGCTAGATGAAGGTCGTATTATCTTCCGCGCAAGCATGTCAGCAACCTGTTGTTCAATGACCTTTCGTTCGGACGGCGATACACGATAGGGGCGTCGTCGTATAATAGCGGAACCATCGGTTTCGATGCGGTGTGTAGCCGCAGGAGTTTGGCTCAACACAGGGGAACAGCTGTCGAAACAGCCTTTGTGTTTTGCCAAGACCACCATTAGGGCTTCGGACTGCGCGGCTGTTAGGTCAGAACCAAGAACGGCTGGAGGAGGGAAAGGTTCATCCAAACCTGAGGCTGGGGCTGGCGATGAAGTAGGGCAAAGCGCGACTAGAGAGATAGGTTGAGTGTCGGCGAGGGTTGCCACAGTCATCCCTTTGGGCAGCATCACAGGATCTGGGGTCGTGTTGCAAGCAGACAGAAGGGCGCGGCCGCGTGAAAACCGGACGAGACAGGTGGCAATGAGAATTCCGCGAGAAGTACAGCGGGAAGAAGGGGCGACTAGGGCGTCTCCGTCGGCGATCTGACTGGATGTTACGGCTACAACGTCTTCGTGACCAGGACGCAGGACGTAGTCGGCAGCGATGGTCAAGTTCACGCATGAAAGTGAAGAGTCCGCAGCAGGTTCAAGCTCTGTATCCGTGATGTGGACAACTTCCTCTCTACAGGAAATGACGGCTGAAGCAGAATGCAGGAAGTCCCAACCCAGTATAAGTTCATGGATACACGTTGGAAGGATGATAAACTCGATGTGGTGGCGTATGCCATCGATGAGAACACGAGCAGTACACTGTCCGTCAGGGTGAATGAACGCATTATTAGCACCACGCAAAATAGGTCCAAGATAAGGCGTTTTTACTTTACGGAGCCGGGAACACAGATCACTCCGAAGAACAGAAACGGCGGCACCGGTATCGATGAGAGCTGACGCGGGAACACCTTCGACAGTCACAGAAAGCATGTTGGCCGGGTGAACAGGAGGAATTTTCGAAGAACGATAAGAAGCAGTTTCCCCTCCAAAAACTGCAACAGTTAGTTTTCCGAGTGCTGGTCGACAAAATGGGAAGTGGGGCGAAGCGGTGATGTAGAGCGCCGGTAAGGGGATGGAGAACGACGTCTGGCCGAACGGGAACTAGGACGCAGACTGGGAGCAGCTGGTGGAGACGGAGAACGCTGTTGCGGGGACGAGTACGGTCCGGGATAGTAGTCGTCTGATCGGCGAGTGCGGTCTCTTTCGTGCTCAGCATAGCCTCGCCTTTCATCCTGCTGGCGCCGGCGGCAGAAGCGTGATATATGGCCGCGTATACCGCAGTAAAAACAAACTGGACGAGGTGGACGCCACTGAGGGTACGATGGCGCAGCAAGTGCTCTGGTTCCCATCGAAGCCACATGGTCATAGGAAACGCCAGTAGGCACGGGAGGCACGGTAGGGGTGGGTAGCGAAACAACATCCGCGTAGGTAGGTGTGGAGCGCGCTACCGGTGCAAGATGCGTCGTGGGTGTAGTCATCGCTGTCAACTCCTGCTTGACGACCTCGCGCAAGTCGAAGGCGGTGGTTGGGGCGCAGGCAGCAGGTGGGCGCCTGAGGTCTTGTAGTTGAAGCTCTTCGCGGATGATGGTGCGGATAAGAGCACGTAGATCTGGAGAATGGGGAACCGGAGGATCGCTGCTGTCATGTGGAAGACGAATAGACTGCAGCTCGTCGAGGCGTTGACACGTTGAAGTGATGTCTTGGACAGAAGCCGGATTTTGCACGATTAAGGCGTTGAACGCGACAGGCCCAATGCCTTTTAAGATGTGGCGAACGCGTTCGGCTTCCGTCATGCTAGGATTCGCACGGCGGCACAGAGCCAAGACATCCTCTATGTATGAGGTGTAAGACTCTTGGGGAAGTTGGCGCCGTGTTCCCAGCTTCTGTTTGGCGACTTCTGCACGGCCAGACGAGGAAGCGAAGATTTGCCGCAGCTTCGAGGTAAACGTGGACCAATCCGCGATGTCGGATTCGTGGTTGAAATACCACGTCTTTGCAACACCGGTCAAGTAGAAGGCGACGTGCCTCAATTTCTGGGTGTCGTTCCACTTGTTGCAAGAACTCACGCGGTCGTAGTGGTCGATCCAATCGTCTACGTCATCACCGCGGAGTCCCGCGAAGACAGGGGGATCGCGCTGAGGGCTCGTCACAGTCCAAGCGGGCGCCGCAGGTGGGGTCGGCTGTGTAGTAGGGTTAGAGGCGCCGGAAGGGCCGGGGTTGGAAGTGTCCATTGTTGTAGAGGTAGCTGGGTGCAGGCGGCGACCGGAACGGAGCTCCAGGGAGGACGGGAACGCGAGAGGACGTCGGGATCTTGACGTACCTCCACCACTTTATAATACCGAGACCGATCAAGTTGTCCAGCGCTGTTTATTCCACAAAAGGGAACGCCCGTAGCTCACGCGCGAAGAAGTCGAAGAAGAGCGAAGATGATGATGGCTATATACAAATGAAAACGACGAAGTACGTTAATAGTGCTTACAATATATATATATATATATATATATATATATATATATATATATATATATATATATATATATATATATATATATAGCTGTTGGTTAACGCTGTTAGACAGTCTTTATCGCGTGAACGCGTGCTTAGTCCGGATGTGTTAGTAAAGTATGCTTAGGCGGAGCCCCAGCTCACGAGAGAAAATTATCTGTGTGTCGTGTTCTCTGCGTGGCGTCTTTTTTTTGTGCCACAAAGAAAAATCGATAGTAGATCATTCTGTTGTTTATTAGTTGCGACAGAATGGTAAATCTGAATGCTCGAGAACCCGTTATCCCAAACTCGTAGCTAAACGCAAAGCCCGAACCAGAGAAAAATTTTCATAAATATGCATAGAAATAGTTACAACTTTTCATAAGTTGTTTTAAATACACGATCAGGAAGAACTGAAAGGGGGAAAAACAGAAGTAGGAAAGGCGTCAAATTTTAACTCCGTCCCCATAGTTTGCGCGGTGTAATCTTGTACAGCTAACATAGACACGTCCGATTGACTACACTACAATGTGATAAAGAAAGTAGGGCTAGAAGATCCTGGTGTATAAAGGGCGGGAAACAGTGTAACGCTCACGTGACGTCTGATGGGGGCGATTCATACACCAAGAGCTTGTATTTATGTACAGCCTATCGCAAAAAAAAAAAAACTTAAGGCCAGTTACTCATTATCGATATAGCAGTTGGCTTTTGCTTTTTGTGATCAAGCGTACATTTTACTTACTTTCCTGATGTTCTATAACGTAAACATATTCCAATCAGTGTTGATTTGAATCTCCCGACGTCATATTTACGTAACCGCCGACGCAAGCATGGAGTGGCGACCCACAGCGTTGTTTGAATCGCCCAATCAAACGCACTCCTCCTTTACAGGTGGCCACTTTTGTTTGCTTTCAAAGCGGATAGCATTGCCTACTTTAACAGGTATTTCTTATCTAATTGACTGGTAAGAGGCGAGGAGCACACAGAAGTGGAGAAGGTTTGGTGGGGCGGTGCCAGTGCAGTGAATATACACAACCGGATAAGGAGGGTGGTCTGCAACTGGTTCACTTCCCCTTGCTTAGCCTGTGGTGGCGGCGTGCGACGGTAGGTTAAAAATGCCGTAAAATGGATCCTAAGTGAAGGAAAGCTGACAGTGGAATGTCGTATGCGTGCCAAAAGGACTCGATAAGGTTACACTGCCACGCAAAACATTTTATTATACGAAAATAAATGCATGCTCTCCGGCAGCTCTGAGTAGCCAGTGCCAGAGCGATCGGCGGGCAGCCATCATCTATTCCTTTCGCAATGGGGCAGTCTCGGGCTAATCAAAAAAACAAAAGCAGATCTGTTTTCTTCGGCATTTAATGCATCTTTAGCGCCTGCACGTCATTTTGACAAGGCGAATTTTTTTTTTTTGTCGAGTCGCGTGATAGACAAGTGAAGTGGGCGCAGCCCGAAAGCGGAGGGGGGAGACAAAGGGGAGGAAAGACAGGAAGGTTAGCCAGTGTAAGAAACCGGCTGGGTACGCTGTGCTGGCGAAAGGGGTGAAGGGAATGAAATGAGAAAGAAGAAGAGAGAAAAAATAAAGAAAACCGGAAATTCACACAGTAATGCGATACTTCGCGCTACAACACTCAAAGACGGTCGCACGATTCGCATGTCCTTAAAACTTCAGCAAAGCCCTTAAGGCCTTGAGTGCCGAAGCCCGTCTGGACCAGTGCCTTAGAGCTGTTTCCTCTGTAAAGGAGCGATTGTCCAGTTTTTCGAGCGTGGTCACGAGCACTTTTCTTGGCACTTTGTAACTGGGAAAGTCACAAAGGAGGTGCGCAAACGTCTCCTCGCAGCCGCAGGTGTCACAAGTAGGGCTGTCGGCCATTGCAATGCGGAATAAATAGGAGTTTTCTAATGCTACGCCGAGCTACAGGCGGCACAGAAGTGTTGCTTCCGCTCGTGGTAACCCTGGTGGTAGACGGAGTTGCAGATGTGGATCCAATCTTTGGAGACGTGCGCTCGTGAATTCACTGGTGTTCCTCAGACTCTGCGTAAGCTCGCGGGCGATGGAGCGAAGACTTGTGGCTGCGTCTGTTCGTGACAGTGGTAGTGGTACAATGTGGGCACCATCGTGGGCCGATCGGGTGGCGTCATCCACACTGTGATTTCCCGAAATTCCGCAGTGACACGGTATCCACTAGTAGATGATGTTGGGCCGCTTGTCGATTGCGTGATGGTGGAGTAGCCGGATGTCTGCGACTAGATGCACATTTGGTCCGTGGTTTAAAGGGACATCACACACTGGAGAGCTGCCTTCGAGTCACATAAGATGGACCATGAATGTGATGATTTGTGACCAATAAAGTCCAAAGCAGTACGGATAGCTGCAAGTTCCGCAGCCATCGATGATGTAATGTGAGACGTCTTGAACTTGAGGGTGACAGACTCTGCGGGAATTACCACTGCTCCAGCAGAACATTTACAGCAGACAGAACCGTCCGCGTAAGCGTGGATGCGTTCTTTGTGCTTGTTATGTAGGAATGAAAGCACTGTTTGTTTGAGGGCGAAGGATGACATCTCCGTTTTCTTGTTGATACCGGGGATAACAAGAAGAGCCTGGAGTGGATGGAGGCACCACAGATGTAGGGGTGGTCGTGCTGCAGGCGTGAAGTGTGACGGTAAAGTTCCATGGTTGGCAGCAATAATCCTGCTAAATGGTGAACGAGGTCGAGCGGCAGAAAGGCAGGCGAGATGATGCGATGGAATTCTGGCGAACTGCCTGATATGCATCCTTAAAACGTGGACTTGAAGATACGTATTGATGGGGTGGTCATGCGCGATGGCTGCTGTTGCTGCTGTGGATGCACATCTGGGAAGACCAAGGCCAATACGCAGAGCCTGAGCTTGTACAGACTGGAGGGAATGGAGGTTGGTCTTGCCGGTCTCACCCAGTACATGTAAGCTATAGCGCAGAAGACCGAGGAACAGTGCGTTATAGAGTTAGAGCATCGCACCCACAGACGCACTCCATGATTTTCCCGCAGGAAATCTGAGCACGCGGGTTATCATGACTAGTTTTCTATTTAGGTAGGAGATATGAGGATTCCAGGGGAGGTCTCGATCTATTATTACTCCTAGAAAGCGGTGCGTCTTCTCGTAGGCAATCGGCTGTCCATTAATTCTGACAACGTATGGTTCCATTGCTTTGCGCGTGAAAGTGACCATAGGGCACTTCTCGGAGGACTCCTGCAGTCCTCGCGCTCGAAGATAACATGATGTTAGTGGGGCCGCTTTTTGAAGTCTGGCGCGTACCTAGGGAGGCGTCGCTCCCGATGACCAAATGCATATATCGTCTGCATAGATCGATACATGGACGGATTGCGGAAGGGTATGAACCAGGTCATTGAGCAAGAGGTTAAATAGGGTGGGGTTCAAGACTCCGCCTTGTGGTACACCATGGTACGTGCAGTGTTGTGATGACGCACCATCATCTGTTTGCACAGAGAATGACCTGTCCTTCAAGAAGCTGAATATCCATCAAAAAACAAGGCCGCCTAGGCCGACATCGCCCAAAACGTCCAGGATGGCTCGATGGGTTACGCTGTCATAAGCGCCTTTAACATCTAGAAATATCGCCGTTGACAGCCTCCTTTAAGCTTTTTTCGGGCTGTACAGACAAGATCTATGACGTTGTCAACAGAGGAGCGTCCGCGTCGAAAGCCTGCCATAGTGTCAGGGTATAACTTGTAGTGTTCTAGATACCACTCTAGACGCGTCAGCACCATCCTCTCCATCACCTTTCCTAGACAACTGGCCAGAGCAATGGGATGATAAGACGCCAAGTCTAGGGGTGATTTACATGGTTTGAGCAGAGGCACAAGGCGGCTGGACTTCCATGCAGCAGAAACCACTCCTTCAGGCCATGAATTATTGTACACGTCTAGAAGAGCATGCCGGGCTGTTTCACCGAGGTTTCCAAGAGCTGCGTATGTCACCCCGTCAGGCCCAGGTGGTGAGGAACGTCTGCACGCTGCCAACGCCGCCTGCAACTCCTCGATGGAAAACAGATTGTCCATACGAGAATCCCGCGAGATTGGAACATCACAGGGATCACGTGTAGCAAACGATGGCGGTAGACCAGCAACCTTGAAACAGAAGTCCTCCACTGCGTCAATCTCTTTGCGATCTTGGTAGAGAGCCAGGCATTTAAAGGAGTGGCGTTGTTACGGTGACGTTCGAAGACCACGCACCGTTCTCCATATATGTGATAGAGGTTTATGCGGATCAAGGGAATCACAGAAGGTTTTTTTTGGGGGGGGGGGGGGGGGGACGACGACGAAGTGTTTCTATCATAGAACGCTTGTACCTTTGTCTCGCTTTGTTTCTTTCCAAACTTTGGGAGCTTCCGCTCCCGTGTTGTGGCAATGGACGAAGAAGCCCTCGAAGACCTTCCTGGAGCCAAGCCATCACGTGCGGTCGCGTCCAGGAAACGTGGAAATGCGTCAAGTGACACGGACAGCGAGGCAACCGAGTTGTACTCGGACAGCGTCGACTCGTCGGGCGACGATTTCACGCTTGTCATGAGCCGAACTACAAAAAGAAGACTACTGCGGAGGTCATCGTCGCCAAGTGTCTCTACCGTGAAGACAACATCACAGCGCTGGCCGCACACTATGCTCTTTATGCCTGTGGACCTAGTGTCAAATCTGCGACTCCTAAACAGGCAAGTCCTTTCTGCGTTTCTTGAGGGAGTCGCGCCAAATGAGATAAAGGACGTGAGAATAAACACACGGAAGAATGTCCTTGCAGTCGATGTTCTACACCGTAGTGCACTGCAAAGCCTGCGGCACGTAACGGAGATCGACAAAGTACAGGTGCGATCCATGATACCTACTGGCTGCAATGGGACTATCGGCGTCATTTATGATGTCGATATTTCTATACCAACCGACGACTTACCAATATTAATAAAGCCAACTACAGAAGGCACTCTTATCACGCACATCACAAGACTTGGCAACACCCGTTGCCTGAAGCTGTGGTTTGATGGAGACAGCCTTCCCTCACATGTCAAAGTTGGCCACGTCCGCCACCCAGTGCGCCCATACATACCGAAGCCCCTGCAATGCTACAAATGCTGCAAGATGGGACACGTAAAAGGTGTCTGTAGGAATAACCTCGTGTGCCCACGGTGCGCCGAATCTCATTCAGCAGATGCCTGCCGCGCAACTGTGTTGAAGTGCCCTAACTGCCATGGTACTCATGAGGCCTCATCCAATGATTGCCCGCGGGTGAGGAACGAGCGAGCAGTACTCAAACGTATGGTACGGGACCATTCGACACACAAAGAGGCTGCCGCTACTCTCAGGCGACGACGACATCGGTCCCGAAGAGCAGCACGAAGAGTTACGTCTACTGAAAGAAATACACCATCTTCCGGCAAAGCGGTTACCGTATCAACGCCGACTTCCACAAAAACAGATACTGCGAAAACGAAAACTGCGGCAGCACGCTCACCTCCTGAAGAGTGGCCTACACTTCCAAGAGCACAACCTGCCTCGGAGTCACACCAAAGTGCGCCGCCCACAATGACCTCACGAACCGCGGATGAGACGACGACTGAGGATCGCCAAGTCATAGTGATGCTGAAGTCACTTATGGACGCCATGCGCATTCTACTGAGCAGCATGAAAACCCCGACGGCACAGAGCGCACTGCAGGTGCTGGACACCTTGAGTCCGGTGCTTGCGGCTCTAGGGTAAAACCATGGCCCGAACGATGCCGACGTTTCAAGAGGAGGTCAAGAATGCATCTGTCTTTCAGTGGAACGCCAGAGGGCTTAAGTCACGCATGTCCGACTTTAGACAGTTTGTTTTTATGCACCAGTTCCCCATTATAGTGATTTGCGAGCCCCACCTGTCAGCTCCCATCAGACTGTCCGGGTATGAGTGCTTTATGTCGTCTACCCACGGAGAGTGCAGCAAGGTTGTTGTGTTTATACGCCGTGACTTGACTTATGTACATCACCCAGTGCCTCCTGACGAAGCAAATCAATACGTTTGCTTAACAGTGAAGAAGAAAAAGCTCACGTTTACAATTCTTGGAGCCTATTTATCTCCAACAAGCCGTCTAGATTGTGAGCGCCTACGGGGAATTTTGACATCTACTTCAGAGCCGTGGGTGCTCACTGGTGACTTTAACGCCCACCATTACCTATGGGGAAGCTCTAAAGTTAACTCTAGGGGCAGAACGTTGGTGTCCTTTGCCTCTGAACGGGAATTTTGCTTGTCAAATGATGGTAGCCCTACTTATCTACGTGGATCAGCGTATGGCAGCTGCTTGGACCTAACCTTCGTGTCACGGTCGCTTTCGAGAAGAGTGCACTGGTTTTCCGATTTAGAAACACGGGGTAGCGACCACATCCCAACCTATTTGAAGATCGAAGGTCTGACTAGTTCCAAGTCTTCCAGAACCGTCCAGTGCACCGATTGGCCTAAATACAAAATAATAATGGAAGACTGTTGTCGTGACGGCACCTCTTATAACCTACAGGGCGCGATAAAGGATGCCATACAAACAACCACGCATCTGCTTTCGAGGAGTTCTTCCCGCACCGATTTCGACATTGAACTATCAAAACTTCGAGCCATTCGCCGTCGTGCGGAGCGTAGATATAGACGCACGAAGTCAAATCATGATTTGAGATTGGCTAGACGAACACAAAAGAAAATACAGCGTCACATGAACAAGCTGGCTTCGCGACAATGGGCATCCTTTTGCGAGTCCCTGGATCCACGAAAACTATTGTCGCTTATATGGAGGACTGTTCGTGGCCTTCGCACAACCTCTGGTCAGCGCCACCCGTTTAAATCATTGGCACTTTATCTACAATGTAGAGAAATTGACGTCGCTGAATCTTTCTGCAGAAAGATTGCTGGCGAGGCAAATTCCGATGGAACGGGTACGGGAACCCTCGACCACCCACCGTTCTCACGCGATCCCCGCATGGAATTCCCTTTTTCTATGGAAGAACTCGAAGCTGCGCTGGCTTTGTGCAGGCGTTCTTCAGCGCCAGGACCTGACGGCATTACATACCGTGCCCTGTGTAACCTAGGAGACCAAGCTCGGAAGGCACTCTTGCTCCTGTACAACGACTCCTGGCAGACGGGTACGGTTCCGCAAGAGTGGAAGTCAACTCGCCTCATTCCACTTCTCAAAGCTGGCAAGTCGCCTTTGGACATTTCCTCATACCGTCCGATTGCACTTGCCAGCTGTGTCGGAAAAACAATGGAACGAATGGTATTAACACGTCTGGAATGGTACTTAGAGTACTATGAAATCTATCCACAAGCTATGGCCGGAATTAGACGGGGCCGTTCGTCTACAGACAGCGTTGTTGACTTGATAACCTTTGTGCAACACCAAAAGGCCTGTAAGCGTCTATCTGCTGCTCTGTTTCTAGACGTTAAAGGAGCTTATGATAATGTCACCCATGAAGCCATCCTTAGCACGTTAGAAGCCGTCGGACTTGGTGGCAAGATGTATATGTGGGTGTCCAGCTACTTACAGAGGAGATCATTCTACATGCACACAGAAAATGGCCCGACGTCCGAGCATTACGGTAGCCGAGGAGTCCCTCAAGGAGGAGTGCTTAGCCCGACTCTCTTCAATCTCACCCTCAGTGGATTAGTTTACAACCTGCCAAGCACCGTACGACTTTCCATCTATGCGGACGACATCTGCATTTGGGCATCAGGTGTGACACGACTTCAGCTTCGTGCTCGGCTTCAGAAGGCAGCCACAAAGACATCTTGCTACCTTCGTCAACAAGGACCTGAACTTTCATGCGGAAAGTGCGCAATGGTGGCATTCACGAGGAAGCCAATGTCTGGTTACGGCGCATCTATTAACGGACAACTTATACCACACAGCAGAAGTCACAGGTTTTTGGGAGTCGTAATTGACAGAGACCTGTCTTGGACTCCGCACGTCAATTACGTGAAAAAGCGGCTGACTACCATCTGCCACCTGTTCAGGTTCCTTGCAGGAAAAAGTTGGGGAGCATCTATACACGCTATGTTACAGTTGTACATGGCGTTGTTCGTTGGATTCCTGCGCTACAGCCTGCCTGCAATATCCAACACCTGCAAGACTAACCTGCGTACGATTCAGAGCATTCAAGCCCAAGCCCTTAAGATATGTCTTGGCTTACCACGCAGTGCATCAACGGCTGAAACCATTGCCCTAGCGCAGGATTACCCGATCACGACGCACATTGCCGTTGAGACAATGCGTATGCATCTCAGGCATTATGCTAGGACCCCTTCCCACCACTTGGCGATCCTCACTGCTGCAAGGCCCTGCTCGACATTTAGCGGTATTGTTAGTGCACATCGTGCGTCGTTTACCTCAGGGTACGCATCTGCGGCCACGCCAGCGTTTCCTCCGTGGTGTTTGAGCCGTCCACAAGTTGAGCTAATGATTCCAGGACTACAGAAGAAGACAGATCTACCGGCCCCTGCTCTAAAACAGCTGAGCTTACTTCTTCTGCATGAAAAGTACAGCAACCACGTGCACATCTATACCGACGGATCGACTACGTCGTGCAGTTCTGGTGGTGCCGTGGTTATACCAACGCGAGGAATGACACTGCGGTTCAAGACATCGCATGTCACGACCTCAACGGCGGCAGAACTAACGGCCCTGCGTCGAGCACTGGAATTCATTGATTCGGAAAGACCCAGAAAATGGGCTGTGTTCTGTGATTCAAAACCGGCATTACAGTGCACGCAGTCAGTTCTCCGACACGGATGCCATGACCAATTGACATACGAAGTCGTGAAACTTCACCATGACGTCCAACAAAAAGGCCACGAAGTCGTTTTTCAGTGGGTACCTGGCCATTGTGGAATCAGTGGCAATGATTCCGCCGATAACGCTGCTCGCACAGCCCACCAAGAAGAGCACAGCGTTCCGATTCCGCTTTCGAGGACTGACGCTGCAAGGCAGCTTCGACACCTGGCACGTAGCCTCACAGTGAGCGAGTGTAACTCGCAAAACTTACGAATGACACGACTACATCGACTAAACCCCTCCCTGCAGCTCCGACCTCCACCCGGACTTCCTCGACGTGAAGCTACGCTTCTCTGTCGCCTTTGGTTAGGAGTGGCCTTCACAAAGGCATACTCTACATTAATTGGAGTGACTGACAGTGCAGCATGCGAGGTCTGTGGCACCGAAGAAAACATCGACCACCTGCTGTGCCACTGTCCAAGATATGCCCTAGAGAGACAAGAACTTGCCAAAGCTTTCCAAAAACTGGACAATCGGCCGCTTTCCGTGCAGAAGCTGCTGGAACACCGCCCCCATCGCCCGTCGGCCCATAAAGCGGTGAAGGCACTTTTGTGTTTCTTAAGGACGACGGGTTTGTGCGACCACTTGTGACTATTAAGGCAATTTTTGTAAAACCACACGCGTCAGCGAACTTGCCGTAATTTCCTTCTTTCCTTCCCTCCTCTCTCTCCCTGTGATCTTTGCTTTCCCCTTTCCCATTCCCCCGGTGTAGGGTAGCCAACCGGACGTCATTCTGGTTAACCTCCCTGCCTTCTTCTTCTCTCTTTCCTCCTCCTCCACAGAAGGTTTTCCATCTTAGAGACTGCAGGGAGTTGATCCGACGCTAGATATTCTTCTTTGTGCGTCTCGCCTCCCTTAGGTCGTAGATGGACTTGGCGCGTCTGTACCGTCGTTCCGCGCGACGGCGTATTGCTCGAAGCCGCTTCAATTCTGATTTGAATTCGGAAAACTTGTGGCGAAAAGCTCTTGTGGCCTCTTGAGCAGCGGCGTTAATTAGCTTTTCGATGTTGCCAGGTAGACAGTCCTGCATCTCTTGGCAATTCTTCTCCATGAGCAACGTGTATTTAGGCCAGTCGATGTGATGAAGAACTGTGGTAGAGTGTGACTTGCGTATGCCGTCGATTTTAACATATGTTGGAACGTGGTCACTACCATGCGTTTCGTTGTCCGTAAACCATTTTACACTGGCACTGAGGCATCTTGAAACAAAAGTTAAGTCCATGCAGCTGCTGTATGTCAATCCCCGCAAAAAAGTGGGACTTCCATCATTAAGGCAGCAGAGCTCGTGGTCCGACGCGAAGGATAGTATGCGTCTTCCTCGACAATCCATCTTTAAGCTTCCCCATAGCGGATGATGCGCATTGAAGTCGCCGGTAATAATATATGGTCCAGGTGTCGCTGTTAAAATTTCACTTAATCTTGCGTTGTCAAATCGACTCGCAGGTGAAATGTAGGCACCTACGAGCGTGAGTGTGCGACGTTCTTACATTTTATAGTCAAACATACGTACTGATTGTCGTCATCAGGTGCCACTGGGTGTCAAACATACGTGAAATCGCATCTGACATAAACGATGACTTTGCTGCGGTCGCTACAGGTGGCAGACATGAAAGCTTCATATCCTGATAGGCGGATGGCGCTCTCAATGTTTGTTTTACATATGACGATTATTGGAAATTTGCTCTTAAAAACAAACGGACGAACATCCGAAATGCGGGATTTAAATGCCTCTGATATTCCATTGGAGGATAGACGCTTCCTTGACCTCTTTAAGGAAGGAGTGTAGAGGAACAGCCATGGTGTTTCTCAAGACCCCACAGTACCGGATTCAGGGCATCCCGTATTAGAAGTGCACCTCGAGCCGCCGGCATTTGTATGGCGGTCAGTAGTACTCGTAGCGTGCTCATAAGGGCCCTTATCATGGTGACAACTTGTTTGTCGTCATCTTGGTTGCTGTCAGAAGGTGAAGCATCATTCGGCGAGTGTGCTACATCTTGTCGCACCGCAGCGCAGCCCGAAAGCTTTTCTCATTAGATGCCTTCTTCGCTATTTGCCCTCGGCATGCATGAAAAGTTTTCGGCGCAGCCCGAAAACTTCTCATGCATGCCGAGGGCAAATAGCGAGGAAGGCGTCTAATGCGAAATTATTTTCTTGGGCGCCATAATGTAAAACTATTCCAAACTTTTCTATTCCAATTCTGCGGTCAGTAGTCCGGGATTGGTCAAAATTAAACATTTTAGACCACCCCACTTCACCTGTCTGTCGCGCGACATCACAACGACCGCGATAGCTCCTTATCGGATATGACATGTACACACTGATTATGCATGATTTGACCGAGCAAAAGAAAACTAGTTAGTTCTGATTCGACGCCTTTTCGCCATTAGCCATCGGCTATTGGTAAAACGTTTTGGGGCATCACCCACTTCACCTGCCTGTCACGCGATGTCACAAAACGACAAAAACTTACCGCGTCAAAGTGACGTGTACGCGTTAAAGATGCATTAATATGCCGAAAAAAACTGAATTTTCTTCTGAATAGCCGCAGGCTGCCCCGTTCCGAATGGAATAAAAGATGGCTGCCGCTGATCACTCAGGCACTGGCTACTCGCACCTGCCGGAGAGCATGGTTTTATTTGCGTATAATAAAGCTTTCTGTGTGGCTGTGCAACGTTTTCGAGCACTTTCGGCACGTTTGCGGCTTCGTTCTACCAACTCTTGTTTGCTGATGATCCGTTTTAGCGTCATTCTTAAGCTTCCGTTGCATGCCGACGCGATTTTCGACCAGGCACCGGGGGATAGGTAAGGGAAGCGGACCAATCCCAGACGCCGGCAACACTCTCTTTATCAGGTTATCAATTTTCAGTGCACTGGCTCGGCCCCACCGAATCTCTCTCCACATTAGTGTACTTCTCGCCTCTTGTCAGCCAATTATATAAGACAAGCCGGTCAGTGTAGGCAATGCTAGTCGTATTACAAGCAAACAAAAGCGACCGCCTATAAACGAGGAGAGCGTTTGATTGGTCTGTTCAGACAACTCTGCGGTCACCGGCCGATGCTTGCGTGAATGGTTGCGCAAATTTGACGTCGGGAGATGGGAATAAAAACATATTGAAATAGTTTGAGATTATAGGGCGCCTCTTGTTTGGTCTAATCCCGCATAATCAATGTGTATACGTCATATCACGTGGGGTGTTCTTGCGATTTTCGGGACGTCGTGTGAAAGAGAAGCGAAGTGGGAGCGACCTAATATTTTTGACCAATCGGGGAGGGTTGATTACAGAACTGTAATAGAAACACTCTTAAATATCTTTACGTTAGCACTCTTGTTTTCCCAATCTGCGGATCGCACGCTAAGGAATCTTTTACATGTCCCATAAGCCTATTTTCGTAATGATATTTTCCTTCGTACCATAGAACGTAATAAATACAGCTCACATTGCTTTTCCACTTTGGCGCAGTAAATTGAAAATTTGCGAAAATGGTCACTGCACATTTGACCATTGGTGCTTTTACATGAATGAATGAATCAATCAATCAATCAATTATGTCATTAATTATTGCCTTCTCAAAAAGTTAAAATAATAATAATATAATATTTGGGGTTTTACGTGCCAAAACCACTTTCTGATTATGAGGCACGCCGTAGTGGAGGACTCCGGAAATTTTGACCACCTGGGGTTCTTTAACGTGCACCTAAATCTAAGCACACGGGTGTTTTCGCATTTCGCCCCCATCGAAATGCGGCCGCCGTGGCCGGGATTCGATCCCGCGACCTCGTGCTCAGCAGCCCAACACCATAGCCACTGAGCAACCACGGCGGGTAAAAAAAAAAAAAAAAAAAAAAAAGTTAAAATCAAACAACAAGATCATAACAGATAATTTCTGATAAGCGAGATAGTAATAAAGCGAAGCAGTAAATGCTTATGCGGAATTATACCGTGCACAGCGACCAAGTCACAAGAGCCAAGGCAGGTGCGGAAAACAGATGTCGGAAAAGAGACGGCGGAGGTGGCTCTTGTTGGCTCATGGCTGCGGACAGCCGGAGCAAGCGGCGAGCAGAACCAAGCTCCAGAGAGACTCGAAGTCGCAGAGGCCAACAGCAAGCTCCACCATTTGCGAGGTAGCTGTTATACCACGGCGCTTTGTTCAGCAGGGCCGCGCGCTGAAGACGATGACGCTGGATATTATGATTAATATACTATACAGCTAAAGAATATAAAGGGCGAAAACAATGCCCCTAAGGTTAGCAAAAGCCCCAGCATCTCGGCGAAATAACAACACGTCAGAAATAAGAGAAATAATGATAACTACACCTAGATAAGCGTGTAATGGTATGTGTGCGATCACCAAAACAAAATTGCAGTGAGCTGGCCCAGCGATAAAGGGCGTACACCGGAGATTGCGAAAGCCGCTGCTTCGCGCATCGGCCCTGTTGATGTTGGTGCAGTTTTTTCACTTCAATTCACCATTATTCCCTCCACTTTGTTTTCAACTCTTTCGTTGACATGTATAGGCAGGCTTTCGTTGTCCTCCACTAACTTTTCATTTCGCCGAGCTCTCAGCCGCAGCAGCTCGCTGGCATCCTCGTCCACGGCTCCTGCAGCGCCGAAAGGCGCCAAGAAGTCGTTTATTCTCGGCGCCTGCTGCTGTTGTTGGGGGTCCCTTCGCGCAGCTTGGGCGTGCGGCCGCAACCGACGGCCGGGCTTCGAGAACCTCTATTTACCTATCGACTTTGCCTGCTCGGGTTCCTATATTACCGCCCTAAGGGGGGCGAGTTCGCGTCTCGCGCTTGTTGTCGTCGGCCCCGGGCTTTTGAGATTCTTTGTTTTTACTTCCGGCTCAGCGCCTCGCGTCGTCGACTCATTCTTCTCTTCTCCAAGTTCTCTTCAGCCTGAGACGGGCTTCTTAACCGAGCTGCTCGTTTTTCCTGTTTTGTCTCCGCAGTTCGCCTTCTTTTTTTCACCCTTGTCTTGCTTGGCGAGCTGTGGGAACGGATGTCTTTGATGGCGTGGCAAACAAAAGCTCGACGGGACGCAGGGCCTTGCATCGGGGATAAGACGTCGTCCGCGTCGTGCGTTTGACGCGAGCCGCATTGAGGTCGCCGTCGGATGACGGCATTCCCGCATTGCCCGCGCTTTGCTCTGCTCTGCTCTGACGCCGCCGCGACGCTGTGGGCGCCGAAATCTCGGGGGACGTGCGCGTCAAGGCGTGGTCTACCCTCCTGCGGTCTTCGCGCTTTCTCGCCTTCTTAATTCTGTCGCCTTCGTGTCTATTTTTGATTCTTCCTTGTTTGCCTCGCGTCTCGCTAAACATAAGCTGCTTATGCTTCAGATGGTGTCGCAAATGTATACGTTCACGCCACATGAGCGTATTGCTCGTGGCCTGAATGCTTGCGCTTTGCTCGTAAATCTCGTGTTCCTCTTAGATACCAAATTCGCAAAGTTTTTTGTTTGTAAGTGCTGTTTACCATTGGCCAGCCGCCTTCGCTAATAATATGTTCAGCATCAGGATCGGCTGGAATGGTAAACCTAGCTGCCGAGCAATTACGCCGCCGCCTTCGCTTATAACCTCGCACTACATGCTTCACAAGGTGCACATAGTCAATTATGGTGCCATGTATTATATATATAAATATATATATATATATATATATATATATATATATATATATATATATATATATATATATATATATATATATATATATATATATATATATATATATATATATATATATATATACATGCATATGTCTGCGTGCATGCGCGCGTCCGTAGTAGGTGTGTATCAGCATGAGAGCTGCAGAAACTGGGTGATCCGAGACCCAGTGCTCTTTTCGGGCTTGGTATTTTCTTTGCTGAACCTTTTTCTACGAATAGCTGATTGCCGCACGCACCAACGAGTGTTCAGGAAACCGTGCAACCACATCCTCGAGCGAGGACGTCGGCCTTCCTTCGAGGCTCCTAATTCTCTCCGCGCGTAACTGCGGGTGTCCGGAACGAGCGAAGCACCCGCTGCACCTACGTCACAGTGGCACGTGCGCTCCTTCGTTTTTCAATTATGCAAATGGCTACGCACCCCAACCTATCTCCACCATCCTCCCTGTCATGCTTTACCTCACACAGAAAAAATAAAGAAATAGAAACATTAGCGTACACCACCACGCCCAAGGATTCTTTTGTTGTGGGAAAGCTATAATTTACCGGCTGTCTTACTTTCGTGCCTAAGCAGGCCTACATGTACGTTTATTTTTGTACAAGATTTCACTCGAGCCTTTAGCTCATGCATGTTTGCTTAGCAGATTTGTTCTCTAATGCCTCGTGCCTAAACTTGCGCTTATTTGTCGTTTTCTAGTTGACCGTGCCAGTGTCAGCTATTCCTTTTAGCTTTCTGTAGCCTTCTTTGCAGTGCAGCTCTAATGTACGCTGTTAATAATTCATGGCCATCGAGCACGGCGATCTGCCAGCGAACGTTAGCAACTGCTGCGCATTATATCGTTCTAGAATTTTTTTTTTTTGCTCTGGGCCCCAATTTCGCATTCGTGACGAAGATTCATTTCCTACAGTTCCCATTTCTTTCTTTTTCCTTCTCGGCCAAAAGCGGATGTTTGCCTTTCATGTTTGCTGCACGAGCATAGGTTTGCACAATGGCTGTCGCAGATTTCGAGCCTAGTGTTGTGCTATCCCCAGAACCTCGCCAAGAACGTTCGTTTTGCTCGAGCCCTTTGAGGAATTTACACCTCCGCCGTGGGTGTTGACACTCCTATCGCCCGAGATCGCGCTTGATTTGAAAGAGTTTTCGGAGCACAGCTTCTGCGATTTTGCTGAGATTTCTTTCACAAAAGCGGAAATCTCGAGTACAAACTCAAACAATACGACGCAGATCCTTTGTAGAGCTCAGCAGTCATCGTGATCTAAAGTGTGGCTCCGCATCGACGTATATATTTGCATTGTGGTTGTAAGATTTATGTGTAAAACTTTAACGCTTTGCATTATTCAAGTCATGCTCTCTACGACGTCATGATTTCCTGTGCTAACTATAGTCGCCAGCGATAAACAATACCTTAGAAACTCAAATCTTCCCAGGCAAAGCAAGGAACAGATTTCCTAACGACAATGTCAAGTAACGGGATGAAAGACCATCTGTCGCCAAGGTAGAGCTCTCATGTTGCGATATCAATAGGCATTTTTCTTTTCTGCTACGTTCCGTTGGTTTGAAGGAGGTTTCGTCAAGAAGACAGCCTTCAAAACCGGGACGTGCGCGCGACAGTGCACACGCGAATAAGGTTGTTTTTCGACGAGAACGTCTTTTGACGAGTTTCCGCACCGTGAATCGCGTATAGCGGGGCAGCGCAGGCACAAAGGAGTTCCGAGTCCCGGATGCCGGTGACATCGGCCTCCCTTTTCAAATCAGCTCCAGGGCGCTGCGCTTCCTATAAGAAAAGCGTGCCTTTTGCTGAACGGGAAAGGAAAATTTTAAATAATGTTATGTAAGAGCGAATTTGTTCCGTTTCGTTTATATTCCTTGGGCTTTACATTTCACAATGCCGGCATTCGGTTTTGGCTCCCACACGGTTTCCCCAGCGAAATGGCCGTCGCATCGAGTTGGTTGGCGGGTCAAAGCCGCCCTTCCACGAATGAGAGCACAGATGAGATTCGACCCTCCGCCCTTATTTTACCTTTACGCGTATTTTTTACCCTGCTTTTTCTGTTTGCAGATTTAGTGCTTTCAGATAACTTTTTTTATGTATGTGATAGCAGAAGCTCTGCCACAGCTCAAATAAATAACCGAACTATCCGTTGAGCTGCTTGCGAGATTACCGATTCAGAGGAACATTAGGTTTCGTGTCAGAGATATTTCTTCTTGCCTTCACCTCCTGGTTACACACAGCGCAATATAACGCGAGAACAAATTATTTCTTGTGTTCCGTGAATGGGCAAGCGTGCACCATTGACAAGCTGTCTAAATTGTGGCCATCGACTAATTAATCCGCATCAGTGTTTAAGCAGTGGTGAAGCATGCCAGTTTGGCAGCCTGCAGCATCTCACGACTATGCTGGCTGCCGCGACCGACCCCGTTAGCCAAGGATGTAACGAGCAATGCTTACACCAATCATGAACTAGTCTAATGCGAACGAAGTTTACTTTAGATATTTCCCATGCATTCACTCTTCAAATGCCACTTTATTCTATCATCTCTTGACGTTGCCCAGGTTTTTAATTTTTGCTTTGCGAATGAACCAAATGCAGTAAATGAAATCGTCAAGTTTGCGTGGCCTCTCACTAGTCTTCGATTTTGGTTTAAAAGCGGGTGTACTCTTTATTTATTTTTTCATTATAGCATAGCCTATAGTGCTACCCATTATAATGTAAGCTGTCTAACATTGTGCTGCCTAAATTCACCTGATTTTAAGAAACCTTCCGTTTGTTAGTATTTCGTAGGACTAGCCGGTCACCGGTTTTTAAAACCTAATGCTCACAAAAGGTCACTGTCTAAAATTTTGCATGGAATGGAGGAGCGCCTTCCTGCTCTTCAAAAAAGACACACTTCTTCTGAATCGGACAACGTTCTAACTGCTAAAGAATAAAAAGAAGTAACAGTGACACAGAACAAAACCTGTTCCAGACCTCAAGGTATACGGCTTTGACGTGCTTTTCAAGCTAGGACCGCATTGTTGGTCCAAGATATTTCGAAGTTTATCATATTTTCCAACCTCCACAAAATGCAGTGCATTAGTTTAAGAAACTCTGGATGAACATTATATGCTTTAGTACTAGCAACGAGCTTCCAACAAGTAAAAATTTTATTGCCTTAGTAAATATATATTACCACTAATTTGAGTAACTCCTTAAACTATCACGCGTTTACTTCCCAAACAATCTGAACAGCTTAAACATTCGCAGTCCTACCGACAGCTAATAGCGATAGGATGATATCACCCCAATAAAGAAGAAAGCAGCATGATAAGTGCCGCTGAAGAGCAGCGCAATGAATCAGGGTCAGCCACCTCCTCAACAGCATGGTTCTTGTGGCATGCTCACCCCTTTAAAGCTTTGAAAGCTCAAAGCTTCGAAAGAGTGATGTCTCTGGCATAATATATATACTACAATATCTATAGGATGGGTTGAAAAAAGAAACCTGCCAGACATATACGTTATATGGCCTCTTTCGTCATAGTGGATTTTGTGCCGTCAATATATGACGCTCTCAAATTTTCATAGTTGCGCCATATGTATCTACTTTCACCGCAGCAACTTTTTCACAAGCGTTAGCAGCTATGTTTATGTTTCGTGGTGGTAGAAAAGGAACACTCACAAAGAGTTCGCGGACCGAAATCGACCCGGTGCCCTTCACAAGGTGCGTGCAGGGTTTTCTTCTTCATGCACCAGCTGAAAGGCGTCCGGTGCAATTGCGTGCGCACAGCCAAGACACGGGGTGCAGAGCGGGCTACTATTTCTGCATGCGACTTGCTACCATATTGACCAAATATTTCGTAAATGATCACCTATACAGCTCGAAGCACGCCATGTATTGAGAGTCACCTGTTTTCCCATCTGCTGCTTTGTTCTTTTCTGTGGGTTGACGTGGCCAAGTCGTTACAGTGACTCTTACAACATATACAAACGCGTGGTCATACATGTATCTATGTATAAGGACAGCGATGTGCGTGCGTTGGTTTAGGTCCATAGTGTAAAATTTCTGCAGCGCGAAGCACTGAAGTGCGAAAAAAAAATCGACAAAAACGTGTTGTCCTCTTGCAATCCTTTTCCTTCGTCTGTTTTTTGTCTTTCTTTCCCCACTTCAGTGCTTCGTACAGCAGAAATTTTACACCATGGTATATGTATGTATGTATGTATGTATGTATGTATGTATGTATGTATGTATGTATGTATGTATGTATGTATGTATGTATGTATGTATGTATGTATGTATGTATGTATGTATGTATGTATGTATGTATGTATGTGCGCGTGCGTGCGTGTGTGTGTGTGTGCGTGTGTATGTGTGTGTGTGTGTGCGTGTGTATGTGTGTGTGTGTGTTCTGTGTGTGTGTGAGGGGAAGTGACCTTACTACTTCAGAATGGTAGCGACTTTACCGTTTGTAGACTTCTCCTGTGCCCGCTTACCGTGTTCTTCGCCATCTCCCATTATACCCGAGACTCTTGCAGAGCCCGAAAGTAAATCTCTGCTGCGTTGCTCTGTTTACAACGCCCCTGGCGCTGCTGTGACCAGTGTCTCGCGAAGAAACAAGAGCACCAGACTCAGGTCACGGCTAGACGATTTCGAGGCACGACACTCGGCTTTCTTTCTGCTCTTCTTTCCTTCCGGCAGATAGCTTCGCGGAATAAAAATAACATAAGAGGGACCGGGTTGAGTCACCTCACTGGGGGAAGAACTTAGGGTGTTGTTCATGCTGTTTCATACCGTTTTGAATCCTTTACGCCTATGTTGAGCTTGCCATGGAACAACCTCGAGATTTATATTATACGAACAGCAGCGTTATAGCAATTTGCTCTCGGAAATTTTGACAAATGGAAAATCAGCTAAAGCTCGCCTGGTGGTCCGTGGGGTTAATAAGATGAAAGCATTTCGCTCAATGCTTACGTGAGCGTCGTACCTGCTCATTGTCAAGAGCTGACGAGTGAGAATTTTCTAATGTGACCATTGTATTTTTCGCCTGTCGAAATCTTGTCGTCGCGTGTTTCGCTCAGAAGGAGTCACTTGTACAGGTTACTTCCATGCAGCTTTTTCCTCTTCACATCGGAATGGCCAGCAATGCTACGTGTGATGACTGTGGCCGCAAGGAAATCCTTGAATAAGTTTTGCGTAACTGTCTTAGCTACAAAGTACAGAGGTAATCACTCGCAACTGTGCTAGCTCGCATTGACCAAATGCCATTATCCGAGCAAACCATTTTGGAATGCTGACTTCATAAGCCATTGTAGCTCGGCGGAGTCATTGCTACAATTGTTAAGGACAACAGGCCTGCACAAGCGGCTGTTGGTGTTCGTATAGCCAAAAGTGCTACTGTGCTGGGATAGCGTGTGGTGAAAGTGGCCTGCTGTGATCATGCGCCTGTGCTCTCTGTCTGTCTATATCTATCTGTGTAGGGTAACAAACCGGGTTTTCGCTCCTGGTTAACCTCCCTGCTATTCCCCTTTCTCCTGTCTCTCTTTACATGTACAGTTCAAGAAATACTATGGAATCCGCTGTAGAAAATATATTGCTTTCGAATATTGAAATGTTCAAATATGTTGCCTTTTCAACACCAACTGTTATGGGTCTCACTCATCCAGTTGTCCGTCGCAAGAATACCGAATTGTTTTGTAACAATTCCATAAAAACTAAGTTCGCAGTGTCCTCCGAGAACTTGAACACCAGAACCAAGGATTGCCAGCTGAACATACTACCTCACCGTGACTTCGTCAATGCTATAGCAAAGAATACCTCGCCTGGAAAATAGTATACATGGCATCTTGAGCGCTCGCTAGAAAGATTGGCTGACGGCAGCTTCGGCAGCTTATTAATAACCTGGCATCTACAGGTGAAATTATTTAAATGAAGTCAGTGGTGAGAAGGAAAAAGCAGTATGGAAAGCAGAAGGAAAAATAAAGTTGTGTCTCTGCATGACTCCACAAACGAAGACGACTCGCAGTGGAGTCACTGAATAAAGCTTTTTTTTTTTTATGGGGATTGCCCACCGCATGTTTTTCCGAATGCTTACTTCAATAGATGCTGCATGAAATAGTGGAAAACCTACTGCGCAAGATATTGCACCAGCAGTTGTGTTACTGATTCGCATTTTGAATGAAACTGCAATTTTTGATTTCTATTACATGACCACACAAAGCGTTTGTTGTCAATTATGTTCCCTTTACTTGAGCCCAAATTCTAGGCTAATCATTCGCGAGCTGTATCGCCTTCGCAATATACAGATAAGTTCCTTAATAAAATTTGTAATGGCTTAATTGAAAGCTCGACTAGCCCGCTACTCGGGAAGAATGCGATGACACCTGCAGCACACATAGCATTCACACAAATTACAACTTCGGTCATGTATTCAGCGCGTAATACACCTACGGACGTTATTCCTGTAGGGAAAATGTATACGCACGAGCGCACTGAAGCCAGCTAAACCAAATTCTGTGATTAATTATTTCGTAAATATGTTTGTGTAAAATTATGCTAAGTAACAACCTGACAGGTTCACAAACGAGCGGTTCTTACGTACGAGTAACCTTGTTAATTCGGACTCTGACTGGCTGACGACTGTTTCAGTCTCACGAATGACGCGCGGCTTTGAGTAGCGACAACATGATGCATACATATTCTTCACAGTACCACGTCGCCTGACAACGGCTCCTAAAATTTTGCGGCGCGCGTTGTCTGTGCTTTTTCACTAATCGAAGTGTATTCCATGTGGTCAATGGGCTCACGTGATTACCCCTTGATAGCTCATAACACGAGCGCCTAAAACGTTAATGTCTCTTCCTCGACGGCTGAGACGGTAGAGTCAGAAGCTCTCGGCGTACGCCTGTTGCCCTCGTTAACCCGTGCGACGCTCTCCGCCTCGCCTGAACGCCTTTTCCTCCGCCAGGCATCGCCGTCGTCCGCGCGTACCACGATCTCCTGCGCCGTCTTCTCTTTTCTATCTCGCGGGTCTTCGGGGGCGTTTAATTAGCCCGAAAGCCGAGGGATCGGCCAACCATGACACCCAGCAGGCTCGTTAACGTGTGCAGTGCGCGAGTTTCCAATGCTCGCAGGAGGACCGGAATTCCGACAAATTAGGTCGTCGCCGCGTCTGCCCATTTGTCGTCGCCCACACCTTCTCGCGGGCCTGTTTCATTTAATTCTTCACGGTGTTTCTTCGCGTTCTACTTGATCTTTATTCGCTTTTCTGTTTCCTTTTTTGATGAAGCGCTTCTTTTATCCCGTCTCTGATTCACTCTGCTATTTGCTCGAATTTCGGTCAGCGATAAGAAAGAAGTGCTTGCCCGTTTACTTAAAAGCATGGCCCAACGTCTTCTCAGCCGCGTCAGTTCTGTCGCTATGTCAACAGCCTGCAGCTATAAGAATAGACACGGCACACCATGGCTATGCCCCCATACAGTCGAGAATATATACATATATACTGCGGCTAAGTAGACGCGACAACCCTATACTACGACGTTATAGCTAGTGACAGGGTAGTTACAGAATGTTAAAGTTGTTTGTTGGTAGAAAAAGTTGTCACCATTTGCAATATAGGTTAATCGATCAATCAATTTTACTATCTCTTGTTAGGATTGAATTTTACAGGTTAAGAATAGGAACACACTGCTATGTGAAGCCTGGCCTGACCTCCCCTGCTATCAATGTCAGAAGTGTGACCTAAATGTAACCTTTCTTAGAAGTACATGACACGCAGTTCTTCAGGTTCCATTTTATTCAAGGCGCTAATTAAAGCCCCACGTTTATTTTTTCTTTGCAGCCGCAAGAAATCATCAGACCTTCTACAGCGCATCGAAAGCTTCTGACAAGAAAGGTAAAACAAACTCCTACTAACACTGTATTATACAGAATAACATTCTCAACCGCATTGGCAGTTCTGGATATGTAATTGGCTACGGAAAAAATGAATTTATTCACTACAAAAGCCACCAACGTCGGTCGAACATGCTGAAATAACGTGGGAGAAACCAATTTGTTCTATCCTATCTCTCTGCGCATAACACTTTCGTGCAACCTACATGCTCAAGAACGAGTATAGTACGCAGACGATTTATTATTAGCTGCATTGTACGGCCAACTGCCCAGTTCCAAAAATAGAAAATCTAAACCGCATCTGATCTGAAAGCGATGTATCACTTTGGCGAAATCCGGGAGGAGGTCGGATTTGCGGCGAATGGTTTTTTTCACGCATTAAATGCCCCTTTCATTAGGAAAAGGAGGAAGTCAAGGAGGAGGAGAGGAAGAGAAGGAAAGATAGAAAAGTTTCGCATTACTTAGATTGGCTGGTTACCCAACAGGTTTTCCATCAGGTGTTTTTCGTTGTGCTAAGGAGAGTGTGCCTGACAGATGGTGAAGATGCATCTGTCCTATAGATTGGAACAGCAACGCAGAATGTGAACACTAATCGGAATGGTGAGTAGTGCTGCATGCCTTGCCTGCAGCTGTGAAGAGAACATCGACCACTTCTTGTGTCACAGTCCTCCATTTGAATTACAAAGGCAGACACGCCTTAACGCGTAGCAATGACTGGACCCGCAGTAGCACCCGCTGTCTGTGCGGGTGCTACTGGAAGACCGTCTGCGTCGCTCGTGGGCCAACAGGGCAGCGGTGCTTGTTAACTCGGGGTGACTGGCCTGCAGCAACGTCCTTGGCTGCATGTCCGTGCGCACTCACCCATTCACCGCCCGTCCTTCCCTTCTTTTTTTCTTTCTGTTCGTAGATTTCCCTCCTCCGGCGTCAAGAAGGCGCTTTAATGGCGAACATCCATCTCCTTATATCTTTCCTTTCACCGTCTCCTAGCAGACATTCGCAACTAATAACAACCTATTTATTTCAGCCAAGTGCAGAAATGGTACAAGCCCTGTTCGCTGAAATCTGCAGGCTGCAGGTCGATGTAAGCCCTATGGAGAAAACGGGCTTAAAATAACACATTGATATTTCTATACCGCACTAAATATAACGGGCTATAATGGCTTAATGCTGATCCTAGTCTATAGGCGGGGTACCATTAAGTACGCTATTATTGACAAAACGAACTCAAAGCAAATAGGTTACAGTTAACTTTAGTATATATACTGAGCTTATTGCACTATAAGCACATATTTTTTCAAAATGGCACAAGAATCTTATTCTTCATATACGTGTACTTAATGTCGTTCTATGAGATACGAACCCGACATAATCACCCAATACTACTTGTATAGGGTGCACTAATGGGGAAACAAAAGCTGATGGTAGCGTCAGAAAGGCATAGTTAATTTTGTAAATGCATCAGTATTTTTCTGGGTGCCATGTGGACAAACATTTATGTGTGTTTTACTGGATACGGATCTCTTGTCAAAGTCTTTTAAAGCTTGGCAGCCGGTGGTTTGGTCGTTGCATGTGGACAGAATGCAGGCCTTTTTTTTTAGATGTCACTTAACCGTAGATGTCGCCTTTCATATCTACGAAAAAACAAAAAAAAATGACTGAGCACAGGCGCAGGCATCGATCTAGCGAAATTTTACAGCTCTTGTTGCCTCTTGGTAGCTAGCGCTTTGAGCCAATCGGAGCCTGCTAGCTTCCGGCTTGGCTTGGATAAGAGTTGGTGCTTCTGACGAGGAGGCGCAGAAGAAGTGGCGTGCCGAGGAAGCCTCCTGCAGCGGTCATAAAATGTGTTGCCTTACGCAATGGGCCAGCCAATTCACCCCGTTTTGAAGTTACACGGACACGTTGTACTACCGGATAGAACTCTGTGCAACCCTAAACGAGGCTAGAAAGCCAGCTACATGCAGAATACTTCTCATAACGTGTACGCCCACAGTGCTTGAAATATGCGGAATTTTAACGATAAAGTCTTTCTTAGCGAGTTACCACCACTTTTCCGTGTCAGATATGTTTCTAGCCTTGTTCTTGGGCCGTTCCTGAAGATTGCGCAGCCTAAAAAGCTGGCCGACATGTGCCCATAGGACCACTGGTTGCCGTAATGTTTCGAATATATATAAGAATAGAAGGCTGGCATTCCGATGTGACACAATTGAACGAGTTAGTTCGCATAAGATCTTAGGGGTATACTTTCATGAGCATCTGAATTGGACTACACATAACCCACCTCAGAAAAATCTTACCAAGAACAACAGGCCTATTGAATAAAGTAAGAACCTGACTTACGAAATGGTTTAAGAGAAAGCGTTAGCTCGGGTGCTCCTATATAAGTCCATGTAAAAGGATAATTCGTTTTTATCGGCAACCAGTGCACCAAATTTGATAATGTTTGCTGCATTCAAAAGAAAAAACTTAAAATCTAGTGACTGTTGCTTTTGCATTTTCGATTTAGATTGTCGATTTTTTATAAAAATTAGCAAAAATAGTAAATTTTCAGAAAACAAACCTGTCAAATTTACAACTCCGTAACTCAGCAATGAAATATGATATCACAGTTCTGTGAAGTGAATTGAATAGTACATCTAAAGCGGACAAACTTGATATGTCACACATGATTGCCAAAAATTTAGTAATATGGAAATACAACTTTTTCAGAACCCTTGTACACCACGTAACGAATTCACGTAAAATATCAACGGGCATGTTGAATTTGTCCGCTTTGAATGATATAATAGATGCCGTTTACGGAATCGCGATATCTGCTCTTGATACAGTCATTAATTTGTAAACATTGTGCTCCTATTGCTTTTTAACTTCCCAATTTTTTGAAAATTCTTGCAACAAAATTAAAGCCCTAAATCCAAATTGCGCTACCAACAGCCACTAGAATTTAACTTTCCATCTTAAATACAATAAATTTCATTAATATGGCCCAGTGGTTATCTCAGAAAAACGTTTCTGCGTTTTACATGTATTTGAGTAGGCGACATCGGAGTTGTACACGAGCTAAAGCTTCCTCTTAAGTGCCAAATGTACTACGCCATGATTTTCTCTAGGTTAAGCTGCTGCATTTTAGTTGCATTTTTTCTGCATTTTTTAGGTAATCTTCTACAGCTTCTTCTTCTCCAGAAGAAGGCCATCACGTTTATAGAAAATTTAGATTACTATAATCACACCCAATCTTAATTTCTAAGCAACAAAATTCTGACGGTATATCACGCATTCCATGAACGTCTTGCAACATCGATATTTAAAAGCATAAAAGAGAATTCAACATTTCTGACACCCGCCGTGGTTGCTCAGTGGCTATGGTGTTGGGCTACTGAGCACGAGGTCGCGGGATCGAATTCCGGCCATGGCGGCCTCATTTCGATGGGGCCAAATGCGAAGACAACCTTGTACTTAGATTTAGGTGCACGTTAAAGATCCCCAGGTGGTCGAAATTTCCGGAGTCCTCCATTACGACGTGCCTGATAATCAGAAAGTGGCTTTGGCACGTAAAGCGCCATTATTTAATCTTTAATTTCAACATTTCTGGAAACCTACAGACGTCCAGAGTAAGGTTATCAATTAAGACACGCAGCTTACGTACAGACAAGAACTAGAATTACATATGGCATGCACACAATACATTACGAAGCTGTAGAACTCCTGAATATGTTTCATGTACACACGCATTGTTTCAATGGTCATGTGCGTTCTAATAATGTAATCTTGAGCAACTGCAATACCTTCAGGCGTTGACGCATTCCCCGGTAGACCAAGGCATATCTTGAGGGCTTGGGCTTGGATGCTTTGGATTATATTCAGGTTAGTTCTGCAGGTCTTGGAGATGATAGGTAGGCTGTACCGCAGGAATCGAATAAAGAAGACCCTGTAAAGTTGTAACATAGATTGTATTGACACTTCCCAGGTCTTTCCTGCTAAAAACGTAAACATACGGCAAATTTCTGTCAGGCGCTTTCTCACATAATTCACATGAGAGGTTCCGGAGAGATATCTGCCAATGACCACCCCCAAAGATATGTGACTTGTGCTGTACGAGATCAGCTGTCCGTCGACAGATATAACGTATGGAGACATTTGTTTTCTGGTGAATACCACTGCTGTACACTTTTCACATGAGAACTGAAGTCCTTGTTCTCGAAGGTAGCATGATGTTAAAATGGCTGCCTTCTGAAGCCGCGAGCGAAGCTGCACTCATGTCACACCCGACGTTGAAATACAAATGTTGTTAGCATAGATAGAGAGCCTAACGGTGCACACTTCGCCCGGACCTCTACCCATCACCTCGCAAGTCTCCCAATACAAAGGCCCCGCACGACGTTCTTTGCAACTGATTTCGCGCACCATGCCTCTCTTAGGTTACGCACCTGCGGCAAGACCTTTGATTCCTCCATGGTTTGTGAGCCGTACTCAAGTAAACCTTACAATCCCAGGACTTCAGAAAACGTCAGACACGCCAGCATCAACATTCAAGCAACTTTATTCGGCTTGTACAACAAAAACAGTGACTGGACACACGTCTATACTGATGGCTCAACTACGTCAACCAGTTCCGGTGGCGCTATAGATATACCAACAATCGGAATAACCCAGTCGTTCAAGACTTCCCATATCACTACGTCTACAACTACAGAGCCTCCGGCTCTACGCTACGCGCTTCGTGTGATAAATGCTGAAAGTCTTCGAAAATGGGCAGTCTTCTGCGACTCAAGGCCGGCCTTGCAATGTGTGCAGTCGTTTCTCTGACATGAAACTCAGGATCAGCTCCTGTGCGAAATTGTGGAACGTGTCCGCCACTCGAGAGAAAAAGTCAGTGATATATCTTTTCATTGAATACCAGTTCTTTGCGGTATCATTGGAAATGATAACGGAGATAAGGCAGCTCGGACGTCAAACACAGAAGACCACTGCGTCCCCCTTCCTCTCTCAAGGACCGACGCTTAGAGACAACTTCGCATTGTAGCACGCACATGCTCCTTAGCAAAGTGGAATACCGCACATACAAGGCGCTCAAGACTGCGCAGACTAAACCCTTCACTGCAGCTCAGACCTCCGGCCGGACTGCACCGACGTGAAGCGTCTCTTCTGTGTCATTTGTGGCTGAGAATTGCCTTCACGAAAGCTTACTTAGCACTAATTGGAATGGCTGGTAGTCCTGCATCTGATTGCGGATGCAAGGAGAACATTGACCACATATTGTGCCACTGTCCTCAATTTCAAGCACAGTCAATTTTGTCCAACACATTGAGGAAACTAGACGATCGTCTTCTGAGTGAAAGAATGCATTAGAGCATCGTCCCCATCGATCATCGACTTAAAAGGCACTGAAGGCACTCTTGTGCTTCCTGAGAACGTCTGGCTTGCACGAGCGGCTTTGACTCAAGTACTGTCCGCGCACGTCTCTATACTCTCTCTCCCTTCTCTCTCCTCCCCTTCGCCCTTCCCCGTAGGGTAGCCAACTGGACTCTTGACTGGTTCAACATCCCTGCCTTCGTTATATCTATCTATCTATCTATCTATCTATCTATCTATCTATCTATCTATCTATCTATCTATCTATCTATCTATCTATCTATCTATCTATCTATCTATCTATCTATCTATCTATCTATCTATCTATCTATCTATCTATCTATCTATCTATCTATCTATCTATCTTGCATTTGCACCCAGGGATAGTTGAAACAACTTACAGTTGTGTATCCCATTCATAATATACAAAACGCTAAAAAGACTTCTCCTATATTAACGATAGCTAGTTGTGCTCTTGCTTAATCTGTAGCTGCAAACGCTCGTTGTACGACTTTCATAGTATACATAAAACAGTTCAATCAAATGGATATATATTGAAAGTTATTTGAAACTGAGGAAATTTTGTCGTGTGTTATATTCAGAATTTTATGTATTTCTATTGTGTATTTCTATATGTATATGGTTGTGCATATGGCTGTCTTTAGTGTATATAATTGGGCATGTATAAATATCTGAGTACATGCTGTGTATAATATGTAAATATGTATTTAGGTAGAATCGGTAGAATATTCGCGTCCTGCTCGCTGCTGTATGCAGCGTGGAGGGATGAAGTCCAGTCAGGCGACAGTCGCCTTTAACTTCATTCCTTGGCAGAATAATTTTAGCTGATTATAGTGACCATGCATTGTAAGCTACATTGTACCTTTATAACGTTCTGTAAAAATAAACTATCCTATCCTAATACATGTATACATTCCGTAAATAAAGATAAGCAGATTTTTTGATGGCAGGATTCGAACAGAAGACCTGTCGAACAGCAGCCCAATGCTATACCCGCTAGGCCAAATACGCATACCTGAACACCAGAATAGGAGATCCATAAGAATTTTCCGCGTACAAGCGCTTCGCCCGTTTTATTGCAATATCGATTAGATGAACATAATATTCCTCGGGATTTCTCGCTGTCGCTGGTACTCACACATAAAAAAAAACAGTTTTATTTAGTTTTAACACGTTTTCTGAAGAACATTACTCACATTAGCTCTACGATTTCCCTTTGCGTCAGAATTAAAGCGTCCGGTGGCGAAAGCTGTTTGTGTTCCAATCGCACAGACTGGTGCACAGCCGCAGCTGCATTCCAAAACCTCAGGTTAGACAGCGTTGCTTGCTGGAACGCATTGTAACAAAGCTATGCAGACCCCATAAGCTCGTGGCATCGTTTTCCCACGAGTGGTAGACATGGTAGTACCTCTCCGTGCGTGGTTCCTGCAGTGAAGCACTTGACGTCCCTCACATCGCGCAAACTTGCCATACGTGTTGTCAGAACACCCAGGTCGAGGAGCTCCTGCGAAACGCTAATGGCACTGAAGCAAGGCGGGTCCGCATGGACCCGCCTTGGTGGTGCAGACCTTTGCGTGGTGCAGACGCAGGACCTTTGCGTGGTGCAGACGCAGGAACAACGTGCTGCTGCGTTTGCGACGCACGCTGAAGCTCAACGCTGGAGGCACCCCGGAAACGGGAGGCCAACGGCGATGTCGGTAAAGCCGTGTAGTTGAAAAGCGCGAACCGGACGCAGATCGTGCCCGCCGTGTGCACGCTGCAGTGCGCAAGGCAGTTCGTGGTGCCACGAAAGGCACGAGCCTTACTTGGTGTAATATTCCTGCATGTGGCTGCCGCATTCATTTTCTCGCCGTTATGCCAAAACTCGTTTCCTAAATAAGTAAACAAAAATTGTCAAATGACCCGATTCGAACAAAGGCCCTCCAGCACAGAAGCCCGATACTGTAACTGATACACCAGGGATGCTTCTCGCACACGACAGCGTGCATCATAATCATATCGTAGACTTAGCATCTAAAACTTCGTAAATTAAAACAAGTTAATAAGCACGTCATTATATGTCAAAACGTAGGCTGATCCTGAAAATCGTGGTCTAAAAACGTCTGCTGAAACCGAAGATAGCGCAGATAGATGATCATCTTACTTCACTCAGTCGACGGGTGACGCGACAGAATCCGATGCGCTCAGTGACCCCGCCCCTATCTCACCCCCAACACGCTCAGGAAGACTTTATCTTTCACCGACTCCACCTGGAGGTTCAATTGCCTTGCAACTTTTATTTCGTCATAAACCAGTTGCAAAGAACTTCAGGATTTCTGCCACGGGCACTCGCGCACGTCAAAACGACTGGTGCCGTGAAAGGGGAATGGTGGTAGTGCAGAAGACAAGAACTGTCCATACTGCCGCTTATCCATGCTGTTTTCTCAAGATCAGGTATAACGAGGAGAATAGTGCGGCTGTTCCTGCAAGAGGCAGAGTTGCGATCACTGTAACGCTTATTCGCTCAGACATATTGGCACTCGGTCGTTCAGTCGGTGTCAGTCAGCCCCTCTCTCATTCGTGAACGCGAGTCATCCCATTGGTCATTCCTCACCGGAATGGCCAACGTTTCTGCATGCGTACTATTGCGAGTATAATGAAATTACAGAGCAGATTCCGTGCCACTTTTATCATTCGGCTCTCGGCAATATTGCTGTACGAAATGAAGTCTGAGCTGCTTAGACAGCACACGGTTCTCGGAAGGAAACATCCTGGGACATTGGTCGAATGATAATTGTACGCTCAAGGCCACTAGGGCACTCCTGCGTTTTTAATTAATTATGGGGTTTTCCGTGCCAGAACCACGATCTGATAATGATGCACGCCGTAGTGCGGGACTTCGTATTAATTTTGACTACCTGGGTTTCTTTAACGCGCACCTAAATCCAAGTACAGGGGGGTTTTTGCATTCCGCCCCCATCGAAATGCGGCCGCCGTGGCCGGGATTCGATACCGCGACCTCGTGCTCAACAGCGTAACACCAAAGCCCCGAAGCAACCACGGCGGGTTACACTCCTGCGCTTCTTGAAGGCAACTAGGACAACGAGCGCTTGTGACTATACGCGAATGAATATCTCCCCCCCCCCCCCCCCCCCATCTGCGGAGTTGAGCATACTTCTTCCTTCTTATTTTTATGCGAAGCGTACTAGCCGCACAACCACGCTCTTCCTTGCTGCGCCGCGCGCGGCCGCGTAGCTACCATATGACGTCATAACAGCTGCAAAGCGGACGCTTCAGCTTCGCCTTCAAGAGTGGAACGCGACAGCGTTCCCGTCGACCCGCCAAGGGCTGTAAGACAATGGGCTATGGCGCAGCGACTACGCGCCCCGCATCCGACGCGGTGAGCGTCGAGCAACGCAGCGTTCGGCGCGACAACGAAATGTGCGCCTGAGCAAGCGACGCACGCCTGAGCCGACGCCGACGACACCGGCTTTTCTGCGACACGAGCTCCTTAACGCTGTCGCGTTAAAATAAAGGCTAGTATGCTTCGCATCCTGGGCTTAACCTTGGCTAAGCCACAGCCATTTTTATTTATGCTGTTCCCACATGTAGGCTAGCCAACAGGGCGCGACCATGAGTAACCTCCCTGTCTTTTCTTCTTCATCTCGTCCTCTCTCTCATTCACCCACAACTGAGGAAATTCAATGCTGTTGGGCGCCGAGTATAAATAGGCGGCATGAGTAGATTGGGGGACAGTGGTGCGAGTTCGAATCGGGGCTCGTGATTCGGGCCGTTAGTCATCGCCTACTCATTTCTAGCTTGGAGGAATGTGTGACGGGTATTGGATCGATCTTTTCACCCCGTGCTCTCTGCACCCCGTGTCCCTGTGCGTTCACGCCGCACCCACGAGGCCAGGAATGAGAAAACCCGTCGAAACAAAGGGCGACCATTGGAAGAATACGAAAGGCCCTGAGAGAGGAAATGGGATAACGTAATAACGAAACAGGGGGAGGCAAGGTAGAAACAGAATGCGTGAGATGGGGTGAAAGCAAAGGCGCATAACGCGATCAGCACGAGGCATCTAGGGAAGGGGAGGACGAAGGAGAGGGACGCCGGGTACCGGTGCGATTTGCTTCGGCCGGCTTTGCTTTGGCGGCAGCGTCTCTCGGGAAACGCCGTACGCGGCCGCGCGCTACATGACGCCACTGCGCGCTGCTGAGAGCCGGATAAATGGAAGCCGAGTGAGAACAACATGAAAACGAAAGCCGAGGCTAATCTGCCCTCTTGCGTCACCATTTTCCCTTTCGAAACGTTCGTTCTCTCGCCCTTTTTTTAGCGTTTCTTTTTTGTTACTTGATTGACGAGGATATAAAAGTAAATTTTAACGCGAGAAAGTGGGAGCTGGGTCCTTCATGTATTATGTAAGATTTGAATGCGCGGCACATTCTGCAAACAGGTTGGCAACCGGAGTTGTTAGCCAAGGAACAGGCCCATAAACATTCCGCAAACCTAGTTGAGTTTACCGACAAAATTACCCGAAAATAACTAGCTCTACTAATGAGTATATTGGCAAAAAAAGAACTGAAAGCCCGACCAGACGGGCTTCCGTCAAAACCTTGACTTCAAGAACGCCTTGCATGTAACAAGCCCTATTCTAGGTTTCTATTAATAAAACATGTTCTTTTTTTCTTTATTTACATACGAGTTTTTTTTTTTTCATTTACACACGTGATTACATTCAGGCGCGCCGGCTACTCTTCTGCCTCAAGTAAATTTGGCGTTTGTAACACATAGCATATGCTGCTTTACACTCTGCTATTCTTATTCATGTAATATACACATAAAACGTACTATAAACCTGTATATGACCCGTACACATATGCAAATATGACGTAACGTATATATACATATATCGGACCCCGGCCCTACGAAGGCCGGACCCCGGCCGGAAAGTAAGAAATAAAGCGCCATTTATTTCGTATGTGTGTTCTAAACCTACAAGTGCATATATATATCGGATGGCACCGATGTTCTGCACTCATGTAATAATGTATGTTACATGTGTGCATACATGCACATTTATACACGATGATTATAAACAACACAACATTAAACTGGCAATACAAAAGTGAGAACGAAAGAGTGCTACTTTTTAACACGCAAAACTCAAAATGACTAAGAATAAAACACTCATACGCAACGCATGGTTCTATACATAAAAAAAAGAAGACAAAAAGTGAGGCCTTTTTTTCGCTGGTCAGTGTTCGTGCGCCCGCCACTTATGAAAGCTATCTCCGTGGTAACAAAGTGGCCACCTCAGTAATAACTATTCGCAAAAAGCAGTCATATTAGTCGGCCATGGCTAAAGCCAGGTTTTTGATCTTTAAAGAATTAATATTGCGTGTAACAGTATGAATGTTTCACCATGGTCGAATTCAGCACAACAATTATGCAGGGTGGTTGAACAAAAGAAAAATGAGCTAATAGCAGGATCAGAGAAGGCATGAAATTAGGTCACTTTCAAAAAAATCTAAACGTATCACTTGATCACTTTACGGGTTTTGACGTCGCAAAGCTGCATCTGCAATGTGAAGCATGCCAGACATTGGTTTACCTGACGGTACGTTCAACGCGCATCACAAACTCTGCACAGGCTTTCCTTATGTTTCTAGTGAATCGGCTTTTGAATGCAGCTTTCACGGGCACGCAACTGACCCGCAGCCAATTTCTCCGCCGTGCAATGTCACAGTGGTTCAAGCACCGCAGTGGAGTTTTGAAAGCCTAACCTATGCATGGTTATCACCAGAGATACTTCACGTTGTAGCTGACAGCTGTACACCTTTGGTTAGGGGACATCCTTGCGAGGACATTATTGGAAAACCAACATTCATGCAAGGCTCTACGCGTTTCTCTGGGTACTCTTTCGTTACCCTTTCTTTTTACCCGATGTGCCTCGAAGAATCACTCCATTCAAGAGAAAATTCACGTTCTCCATGGTGATGTAAAAAAGGATGTGCTCGATGGCAACGCCTGGCAGTACGTCTTTCACCGTTGCATGTATATGCTTTTTGTTGCGCGCCATTGGTAAAATAAGGAATATTTTGCAGTCCTTAAATGTGCCCCTGCTCGGCTAATGGAAAACGACATTAATTGTCGCAAGAATTCAGCGTGTCGAATTTCCGCATACGCTCCCCATTTAAGATGCACAAAAAGGGCTAAACATTATATAATACCACATATATTTGTGCTCACGATTGTGGCTCTGGACATAGCGAGCCTATTTATTTATTTATTTATTTATTTATTTATTTATTTATTTATTTATTTATTTATTTATTAGAAGGCACTAATTACAGCTCAGGATGATCAGTATTCATTACGTCGAGAGGGCTGGTGCTGCTATACATACGGGAAGGGTAACGATATTCTGTTGCGAACATCCGCTTGCATTTCTCGAGCAGAAACCACGTTGCGCTCTAGGTATCAATATTTTACGACGCCAGGCGAAAAGTAGCAGGAAAAGCTACCCGGGTTATCGTCCCCCGCCCTCTAAGTTCACACACCATCATCCACACCCGGTGGCCTGATGGCTGAACCTGCGTAATGCGACCACCCTCGGTCAAGGGCAAGACGACAGCGAAGCTCCGAGAGACATCCCCGACATCGCGTAACATGGGAAATCCTCGCGGGGCCAGGATGATTGCAATAAGGCGCCACACAGTGGGTTCCGCGACATTTGCGCTTAGGAGCTACTTACGTGCAGTACTGGAGGAGCCGGCTGGGCAACGCAACATGCTCGCCGTTGTGCAGTATTCGTTACATATTAAGTAGATTACTTTGTTGGGTGATGTTGGGGCCGGAGTGCGCTGGAATTGATCGGTATGTACTGCAACGACTGTGAGCTAAATAATATGATTTCCTTTATATCTGATACGGTTCTATTTTTCGCTAATGAGAAAGAATTATATGCCCCATTACGTGAAAATCCGCCGGCGTACTCAGCGTGACCGATATATGGTACCCAATATGGCCGATGGCGCAAAGAGTAAAAACACGCCAACGAATGCTCTGATTGACGTCGTATTCCTCTGAGAGGTTCCTGCAAGCAAAGTAAACTAATGGGTTGGAAAAGAAAATTTGGTAAATTTCGGTCTGGATAGGAATTGAACCCGGACCTCCCGGGTGCGACACGAGCACGCTTCTACGACCTCACGGCGGCTCCATGGTTCTGGCTGACTGAAGGTGTGACCTACTGCGTGCGTCACTGGGCACGTCACGCCGCAGCCAATGGCGAGAAGGTGGCGCCACGTTATGAGTATATAAAATGAGCGCGTTCATGGCGTTCCGAGGTGCACAAACGGTACAACGCTTTCGCATCGCCTCACGTAAGCAGTCTTAAGTGTTTATGCCGATTTCGTTGTTTACATTTTACACAAGCAAAGGAACCTGTAAACAGTGCGTAAGTGTTCGAGACCTTTGTTACCGTTGTTCTTAGTACTGCATTTTGTGTACATGACCCCATTCAGAAAAACGGTTCAAGAACAGAAAAACTTGATTATAATTTGTTTTCAGGGCTAGCGCTCGTATTTTCGATGTACTTACACACACTGACGAACATATCGTAACAAAGGGGAATGTGGCGCATGGTAACTGCTGAACGTCACAAAACCCTGTGGCTTTTGTTTCGTATGGCGAGTATGCCAAGCATGAAACTTCATACAAGAGCCAGAAGCTGGACTCGCTACCCTCACGCTGGGCTCATTCCCACCGGATGTCTGCGAATGTACCGCACTGCCAAGGCAATGTTGCGTCAAAAGAGTGAAGCATTGGCTGAGCAATGCACGATACTATGAAACAAGAAGCCGCCCTGGTAGTCCCGAGGTGCAGCCAAGTAAGGACGAAATACGGAAGCGTCATTGCGTGCTCTCTGGCTGGGAGGCAGAGGGAAGGGGACAGTAGGCCCGGCAGATGGAACGCCTCCAAGGGTCGTGGATTGTGGCTGTCTCGCCAGCTTGATGGCTGTGTCGGGCCCTGTTCCAGCCAGTGCGCCGGGGTAAAGAAGGCAGTTCCGAACTTGTGGGGAGCGCGGAGGCGTCGGACCAAAGAGAGAGCGGGGGTCGCCGACACCCGAGCGTTTTGTGGGGAAGCCCACCACACCGAACCAGAAGCGACAGGGCACCCTCGCCAGACAGCGGAGCGATAGGTTTGTCTTGCTTGCGCGGGGACTGCTAGGACGGAGGATTCCAATCCCAACTTGAGCGCTAAGCGCCGCAGAGTGGTCAGGATAGAACGATAGAGGGAGGCGGCGTTAGGCGTTGTTTTTGTTTCCATTGTGTTTTGCACGCGAACCTTAGTAAAAGGCAAGAAAAGACAAAACATAAAGCAGGGCTTAGAGCAGAGACGGGAGAGAGCTCGCTGGGGTGACGCGCACGCGTCTGGACTGCAATCGAATGAATCAGGGCCCGATGTTTCCGAAAGGCGTGCGTGGCCGTCTCCTGGCTTTGTCAGAGCGTGGCTTGTACGTCTGACACGGAAGTGGGGACCCGCAGAATTAAAACACAACCTTGCACCGCGCCATCTCACTTTTCCATGCAAGTCTCAGCTGGCGCACGCTTCCGCTTTTCGGAATGAATTTGGTCAGTCGCTGTCGTCATCTCGGTCTCAGGGATGTCAAGATGAGTACAGTCTGACCGGGCTAGATCATGCATTTACCGTTCAGAAACTCACAACGCTTTCTGTAGTTTATCTGAAGTGCTTCTCTGCAAAGAGCAGAAAAATAAGTGACGCCATCTGTTTCAATTACGCTTCGTACTGTAAAATACATTTCTCGATTCCGTTCTCCCGCGTCTTTTAATTTAAAAGAGCTACATTTTTTTCTCTCCGGCTTTCTGACAGATTTCTACCATACGCTAGCTCAAATAGGCAATAATGTCACGCATTAAAGTGCAACAAGTCAATGATTCGTCTACTAAGTTTTCTACATTGCAAGTTCGTATTTCCCTAGGAAAGATCTTGCGGCCTGTTTGCCAAGTTCTGTTTTTATGGTATGAATGTATACATATGAATGAACTAATTTACGCCAATAATTATCTCAAGACAATAAAAGGAAAAGACTAATAACGTACATCCCTTCCTTCTTAAGGCGAAAGCCTTAAGTGGCTCCTTGCAATGGCTCACACCCGAAAGAAGCGGCGCCTAGTAGAGTGGTCCAAAAAAATATCATCATCAAAGCGAGTGGCTTAAAAAAAGTTGACGAGTGGTAGAAAAAAAATATCCTCACCAGCAATGGCTCATACCCGAAAAAAAAAGACCATCTGGAATGGCTTATACCCTCGTAAGCAAGCAAAGATGCAATGGCTGAATAAGAAAGAAAGAAAGAAAGAAAGAAAGAAAGAGAGAGAGAGAGAAAGAAAGAAAGAAATAGCCCTCAGATAGCGCATTAGGTGCTCGAATGTGTCGTTGAGAAAATCAACCTACAGCGCAATACATTTACTTCACACTGAAGCTCTTTATGTCTCGCAAGAATTATGACCACTCCGATCGGATAACCTATGCACTGCCACGTGTGCAGCAGGCTTTCGCCTTCACGTGTTACAGGAGTGTAACATGCTGCCAATTTTTTATTGCGCAAGTAGCAGCCTTTCCATCCACTTAAAACACAACCCGGCAAAAGGTAAGGTTAACCGCCATAGTCGGATAACGTTAACTTTAGAAATAACAAGAAAAAAATTATGTTCTATATTGGACGAGACACCAAATATTTACGGTTAAAAGAAATCTGGTGGAAAAGTGGAAATTATTTTCCAAAGCATAGAATGAATTGCCATTATATAATCAAATGTGTGTTGCAATGAGTGTTTGAGACGGATAATAAATACGAAATTTAGTAAATGACATTTTACCTTAGGAAACGAATTTCTATAAAAGGTCAATTTCCAATGACTGTTACAACATGATAATAGGTCGCACGCCTAACGCGCTCTATAAACCTTTTTTTTTTTGCCTCCCAATTTTTTTCTCTGAGCCTTCAAATCAATTCTACAACACGCTAATTTCACCGGACCTGTGCTGTTGACACCAGAAGTGGCACAGCCCTGCTTGGCATTTCTGTGAATTATATTTTTTAAATGCATGTGTTGTTTGCTGCATAAGATAAATAGAGAGACAGAGAGAGAGAGAAAACTTTTATTGTGAAGTTTGAGTGGAGTTTTCTTTCCCAGCGGTGCGGGCTAGCGTGGCGTCTGCTTTGCCGCGACGCTATCAGCCCATTCCGCCAACCGTATCTGGTCTTGCGGGTTGGAAGTTTTCGTCCTCGTCTCCCACTCGTCATGTGTGAAGGAGATCGCCTAAAGAGTTCTCTCGGGGGTGGGTTCTTTTGGCATCCCCACAAGATGTGATCTTGCTCCGCCAGGGGCAGCTGCATAAGATAAATTAAACCGTCTCTCACGTCCTTCTTGAACAGCCCAATCGCTGGCAGAGCATGAACGTACTATTAGGAGCCATATGATAGGGAACAGGAACGCGTAGAAAACACCCTCAGACCCAGCTATGGGCGATACGCAGTGGCCGCCGTCGGAAACAAAGTGAAAAGGGGACGCTGTTTTTACAACTGTTCGCACTCCCGCCGTGCGTCTGCAAAGCGCAGAACTACGCATCGCCAGCAGGCAGTGATAACACTGTCAAATATTGCGTCACTGCTAACTTTTTGCGCCGATTCGTTAGAAAACGTAGCACTGCTACTTACTTCGATATTGATTTAGGTTAAATCTTGTAAATCGGGGAAAAAATGCGCTGTAAGGGTGAGTTCAAAATAAGTTTATTGGCGCTTGTCGAATATTAAAAGATATTGAATGAAATGAAATAATGCAATAGCGTCGTCCCAGCTTATGCTCGTCCTTTGTTTTGTTCGTTGGTGGTCTAATAACGCGTCATGCCACCGCTGACTTGAACGACGGCCGCCATTCTTTGGGGCAGAGACGCGTAGAGAACCTCGATGAATGTGGTATCACGCTGAAGGCACTTCCACTCATTCCACTCATGTTATATTGCTTCCCATAGTTGGTTGGAGTTGGCCAAGTCTAGGTACCTCTTTGAAAAGTTCACTTTCATACGACCCCAAACGTGCTCTATAATGTTCATGTCGGCACCCTTCGCGCACCAGTGAAGTTCCATTACCCCTCGCTCTTCCGAAAGGTGCGCCACGTCCTTCGATGTGTGAACGGCAGACAGCTCCTGCTGGAAAAAATAACACCCATCGGGGTCCGGCCTGTTCAAAACATAGGGGATCATCTGGTGCTCGAGCATAGTGCAATGCGCAGCACTGGATCAACTTCCCATCAATTCTGACCAGTGGGCCTATAGGCATTCGTGGGAAATCGCCCCCAGACGTTCACAGACACGCGTCCGCTGGCGGCCACCTCCTGGATATTCTGCGGACTAAAGCGTGTGTTTTCGGTCCGCCACACTCTCTTGCGTTGGTCCTAGCGACTCGAGAACGTGGACTTATGGGAGGAAACCACATACTACCACTCGCTCTCGCTCCAGCTTGCGGTGCACAGTGTTCAGTGGTGAACCTCAGGCGAGCGGCTTTGTTGGCTGCGGTGAGCAGAGGTTTCTGTGCGGCGATGCGACTTCGCAGTCCGGCTTCTCTAAGCCTTCGTCGTACCGTGCTGTCGCTCAAGTTGTCCAGGCCAAGAGCACCTCGAACGTGCCTTGCACTTTGAAATGGTTTGTCGCGGACGGCAGCCACGATGCAAAGGCCTTGGTCGTTCATTGTTGATCGGGATCGTCTGCAGTGTGGCGCATCGTTTATACTTCCTTCGTCTCGGTAAACACGGATAATCCGGTTGACTGTTTTCAATGGGCGGCCTGTCACGAGAGCGATATTGCGCTGCGTATAACCTATTTTGGACATTTCTGTGATATCTTCCCGCGGTGTAAGAGGCAGTCGAGGAATCTTCAGGCCACAAAATCACAGTTGACTACTCTGCGGGAGCCACTCTAGTGTGCTACGTTAATTTTTCTGACCGAGCTTGGTGCAACAAAGTCGCACGAAAGAGAGTTTATGAATGTTTTTTTTTTCATCTTTATTTAATCTATTCGCTGCCGTCATTGGTTCGAGCGCCGCCGCTGATCGATGTGCCACTAACAACCGGGTGCGCCGATTCAAATGAATAATCGGTTTGAAATACAGAGCAAGCTTGGTCTAAGAGTACTATCAAGCGGTTACGCGAAGAAAAAGAAAGAATGAATGATAAAAAGAAAATGAATCGGTGCAAGCTACTGCGACGATTATCGTATTATCGGCTGTCGGACTATACCATATTATTGGCTGCTGCTTTGTAGAAATGCCAGCGTAGTAGGAGTGCGAACAGTTAGTGGAAGAGCGCCCTCCTTTCCTCCTCTGTTTTTCACAGCGCCATCCGCGTATCACTCCGAGTCTGTTTAGAAGCTGTTTGCCACGTGCTCCTGTGTTCCCTTTCATATTGCTCATAATAGTACGTCAATATCAATTTCGCTGTATAGGAGAGCTTTTCTAACTCGATTGCTGAAGGCTGTTTACTTTGAGCTTCTCGCTTACCATTTCAGATTCGTCCTCGCTCCTAAACAAACACTTTAGCCAACCAGTTTTTGTTCCAACAGAAAGAAAATTCCAAGGAGACCTGCCGAAAGCAGCAACGCAAGGACATTTTCTGGCGCAAACTTTGTGTAAAGAACGAACGCAATCCCTCGTAAGCCAGCATTAAACGAGTACCGACAAGTAAGGCGACGTTCGGTGCTTCGAAACGTGCTTGAGCTTTTTGCCATTCCATCTGGAGCTGCCGCTGCCGGTGCGTTGTCGAAACAAAGGCCTAAGAGTAACACAAAAACGAGTGAGAGCAACTAAGCTCAAGGGAAGGCAGCACGGCCAGCGCTTGTGGCGTGCCGCGTTGAGCTAAAGCCATGGCCATCGACACAAACATGACCGAAGCACAAAGAAAAGACCCCTTACGAAAATGCCATTTCGGGGTCTTTCATTCCAGCAGCATTTGTGCTTCGAGTAAACTGTCACCAACAGAGCCTGAACCCTAAACTGTTATGATGAAACTCAGAAAAATGAGATAAGCTTTCTTTCCTTGCCCGCTGTGCTGGACACATACGCCAGAAACTTTGTTCGGCAAACAATTTATTTCATTTTCTCTTTTTTGTTACGAATGGTTCGACTAGAGTGATCCGATTATCTCAATCCAAAGATCTTAATTACTAATGCATTTGACAGCGCGACGTCAAAAATTAGGCATAACAAATAAGGCACAAGTTACGCAACTTTCGTATGAAAGAAATCCTAAACGGCGGTTTGATTTGTACCACATCAACTATGTGTTTTCTAAAAGTGAAAAGAATTAGGAACCTCAATATAATGTGGCAGTTTCGACACGAGATGGTGCTGCACGCTTTTCTCATCATGCCTTGTGGCAAAACCATCGAATCAAAGAAGTAGGAACAATGTACCGTCAAAGACGAGTGTCGGCTGTGTAATGCTATCTTCATGTTTAGATGTGTTTTTCAGCGGCAACCGTTAAAAGATCGAAACTTAGTTTGCTGAGTTCGTTCGCTTGTCCGGCGTTTGGCAGCAAAAAACAAAAAAGGAAAGAAAAGAGGAAGCAAAGTGAACACACCGTCACACTGCCGCAGCCAGGGCAACGTTCCGGCTTCCGATGCCGTCATGAGCGTTGCGCTCACACAAGCTACCGTTCTCGGTGAGGTATTGTGTTCGTACAACACGTCGTGCATGCACTTGTCTGAGCGGAATGGACAGTAAGCACCAAGTTAAATATGTCTTTCATCTGGCGGTGACAAGCACCGACGGCTCTCCGTCGGTCTTCATGCCGGCGTTACTCATCGTGACAACGTCGTGACACGCTTGGACAGATCACTGCTGCAGCTGCGCAGCACCAGTTGTCTCGCGGGCTACGTCGTGCCCTATCACCTCTGGGTGTGGTTAGAACACCGCGGGAGGAGCTCGAGCACAACGCTTAACTTTGCCATTCCTTTAAGTGTTTCGTCTTCCCACAGCTATCGTTTTCTTTACTTTATGCGTCATGCTCGTGTTCTGCGTCATGTGACAGAACTAGCGCAGCCACCTCACGGACTTTTTGCCTGCAATTTACCTTTAAGCAGAATAATGTGTGTGTGTGTGTGTGTGTGTGTGTGTGTGTGTGTGTGTGTGTGTGTGTGTGTGTGTGTGTGTGTGTGTGTGTGTGTGTGTGTGTGTATGTGTGTGTGTGCGCGTGTGCGTGTGTGTGTGTGTGTGTGTGTATGTGTGTGTGTGTGTATGTGTGTGTGTGTGTGTGTGTGTTTGTGTGTGTGTGCTGGCTAGCAGCGCTATTTAACCGGCAGAATCAGATAAAGAACTTACAAATGGAGCCGAGGTGAACATATAAGTAGACCGTATGGTCTACATGTCGTGTGCCGACACGTGTGCCGACATGTCCTGTGTGCCACCGTCCCCGTTGATGTCAAAAAGCTGCAAAATAATTCTGTGCACTTGAATTCAATAACAACGATTCGGTTGCTTGTAATTATATGAAGTTTCTTTACATTGTATTTCTTTTCTAATTTTTCCGCTCTTACTGAGCAGCGTTTCTGATTAGTCGACACATTAGTCATCCTCTCGTCATTTCTACCTTTCTCACACCGCAAAGAAGGCTTGATAAGAGGTGGATAAGCACAAAACAATATACCCGAAGTATACGACTCTTAAGCTAGATTTCCAATGCGATGTGTTCGCAACAAATGGCTGTTACCACCCCGTGCCTTCTGTGTTATATTCTTCCTTACCCCCAGTGTAGGGTAGCAAACCGGACGCTTGTCTGGTTCATATCCCTGCCGCTGCTTTCCTTGCTTTCTCTTATCTTTTACCGTCGCTATTCACTGCAACGAGTTTCTAGAAATCATCACTGTGTATACGGTTGGCCATGAGAATCTCGACTGTGCTTGTGTTCTAAGGGCTCACTATATATTCACGTTCAGAAGGGAACGCCTCCTCTAGCGGCTGTGGCGAATGGTACACAGTAGGGAAAACAAGTTTCGCTCACTTCCTCTTTTCATTACCTCCTCGCTCAGGTCGTACCCTACTAGAAACGCGCAGTCAGCGAAACATGAAGAGGGAGCTACGTTAGACTCCTTCCTTCCCGGACTCCCTTGGCGCGCACTTGACAGCCTCGTGGGTCCATTCTGATTCAAACGACGTCGTCGAAAGCGCACTCGAGTCTCACCGCCTCATAGGCGTGACGGTGCGTTGCGTAAACATTCGGAACTGGCGCGGACCACCGAAAACTGGGAGGCGAGATGAGATCACGGATTTGCATTGGCAATGATTTCGGAGGCGCATGGTTGTAGGGCTCGCTCGGCGCAATTGGCCACGGAAGCTGGACCTTCTGCTTTCTGACACGTGCGACGGGGACCGGCCGGGGAATCAGGCTGGGTCGGCTTAGAGTGCCCACTGCCTAAAACAATCATGTGCAGCTCTGCTAGTTCCTTTCGGGGGGAGGTGGCGATGGTTTCGCAGGTGCTGAGAGGCTCTGATAACGCCAATCCTTCCCTCTGCTGATCTTCCTGGTTGTGGTTCTACGATATTTCTGTGAAACCAAGCAGCGTGCTGGAGAGTAAAGGCAATTGCCAGCGGGTCACTAAATCAGTTTTTGAGGATATTTTTTCGCTGCTTGTGTTTTTTTGCCGGCAGTTTTCCTAGCAATTTGTGGGTAAAAGCCGGCAGGAAAACAAGAGATGAAAGAAAGAGAGGTTAACCAGATTAAGTGGCCGGTTGGCTACTCTGCACAGGGGGACTATGTAAGGAGAGGAAAGATGAGAAAGCAGGAGGGGAGTAAAAAAGAACTGTAAAAAGAAAGGAACGAATCAGCGGTATTGTAGCAGAGGTGCGGCAGTAGTACGAAACATTTTTTACGTGTGGTCAGTTTAGCAAATTGGCCCCAAATTAGTTGGACCCACCACTACAGCTTCCAAAATGATCCAAGAATTTATTTGCAAGCGCTATAGATGTTAGCTTATCGAGACTACGCGCAGTAGGGGACAACTAAAGGCTCAATCCCACCGGCGACTTGAGGAGGCTGCGCGACCATTTACGACTGGCGACCAAAAAGCGACTGAAGGCGACTGATGCTCTCACCGGCAAGCCTGGCCGAGCACGACCTGCAAGTCGCAATCCCGGAGATAATCGTTCTCAGCGACAGCTCTAGGGATCTGTGCAGTTCGCTCTTACTTCGCGGGTTTCGCGTTCCGGCGACAGCCAAGCATGTTGATTCTAGCGAAGAAGAAGACGTCGTCACTATGCTGATGTGCTCTACCGTGTGTCAGCTGTGTCAGGGCGGAAGCCTCCAAAGACAAAGAGACGCTAGCGGGCGCGCCCGAGCCTCCGTTCGCGATAAGTGGCCGGCCACGCAAGCCGCCTCCTGCCACAACTCCGCGGCGCATGACGAGTATTATCGACAGTGAGTTGTAATTTCTACTTCACGTTCGGTGGGAATCGGTGCTTAACTGTTGCCATTTATTTTGCTGCTGTGTAGCTTCCTGCGAATGCTACCGCGAACATTCGACACGCTGCCGGAACTGCTTCGCCCCGGCATCACGAGGCAAGACACCAGTTAGATAGCTGTAGTCTGCCATGGTGGCGTGGACTTCGTATTTGGTGCGACGCAGGAGGACGCTGGATGAAAACACATGCTAACGCAACTCTCGGTGCGCCGGTGATTGGTTAAGCAGTTTTCCTACCATGGTCGCGCGACTGAGAAATCGAGCTGCGAGCCACTGGCCTTAATAGTCATTTTTCGAGAAAAGGGACTGATTGCGACCATTTGCGACTGGTCGCTTCGAGCCCAATTTGGTCGCGCGACCGCTGTCAGTCGACAAAGGTGAGGTTTTAGTTGGAGTCGCAGTTCTGCTACCAGTTGCTGAAAATGGTGCATGGCGTCTTATTGAAATCCCTGAAATAAATGTAATGGTGGAACTATCCTGATTAAGGTTCATTTAGGGGACAAATGGTCATTTTAACATAGTACGACAAAGAAATGAACTCTTTTCTTGCCTTTCAACTTAAACGCAGAGATTACGTCAGTTTGTACTTTAAAAAAAATTCAGTGGCAATTTAGCGGTACATGCGAGAGAAATGGGGTAGCATTGCGTCGCACGTCTTGGAGGTCCTTGATCCAGCATTTAGACTGCGTTCACCACATTTGAAACTGTTGTTCAGGAGCTCACTCGACACACGTCCTGCCTCTTCAAGGGGAGAAGTGCAAGTCACGGTGGTCTGGAGCAAACCGCTATCAGTTAGTTGCACTACACACCCAAACACAAACTTCTTGCCACTTTGGTTCCCCTAATGCTAACGTATTAAAACTTCCATCGGAAAAATTACACTCACAGAGACCCCTGTATAGGAGACGCGCAATATGTATTCTATGCTTAAAAGATTGGGTCTCAACCTTGAAAAGTGTGCATTTATGACGCGTGGTATTTACTGCCATTGCGTTTTCATTTAGCAATAGAACGAAGCAATTAGACTCGGAGCCTTTCACGACAGCAGCTGGTAATGCAGATGATTTGTTCACATTCACCATACCTGATCTTGCGTGCACTGGTACTTCAGAAACAACAATGCTCAAATGCAAATTCTTTCATAAAATAGTCGACCGCAATGCCACTTGTAGTCGCATAGTTTCTTTATCGATGCATTTTAGGCCAAACTGGTAGTCAGAGGAAAATGATGAGTAAACGGGTGGTGATTAATTCATATGCATGTAATCCAGAATAAGCGACGTCAAATACTCATAAGCATAATCTCGCCAAGCGGTTCATCGGAACATAGTTCCTACTCAAACGTGTTCTGCACATAATGGCTCGTCAGAAGTTCAGTCATCGCTGATCAAAGTATCGTGCCGGCTGACGACAATGTTTTCAATTCACTTTTAATTAAGCTGCGCTTCTACGTTGCCGGCGTTTATTACGTTAACATCCCAGCGTTAATAGGGACGTTGTGACGACAGCCGTAGCGCGGCGCACGTTTTATATGAGGCTCATCAGTTTTCCGGTCTCCCTCGCGCTCTGCGCACAAACGCTCGCGGCGAGGAGCATGCTCGCTGGAGTGGACATCCTAGTATAAGTTCCGCCTGTACACCAAGTGGAGGAGCCGTCGTCTATGCGGGCGTCGTCGTTTCTTCCCCCCTTCATTTCGCCGCCATCTATCCCCTCTGCCGGCAGTGGCGCCTCGAATCTCGCTGTCTTTTCGCCCTGAATGAAGCTTCACAGTCAAATAGGCTTTAATTAGAAGTGAAGTCTTTAGCGGCGCTTAATCACTGGAAAAGGAAGACCGACCGTCCGACAGCGCAGCAAAAGCTCATTGCAGCAATGCTTTCTCCCCCCTTTGTACCTCCCTCTCTCTCGCACACTCTGCTGACGCTCCTGGGAGCCGCTGTAGCAGCGTGCCAGTAATAGTCGCGTTGTCCTCCGTCCCCTGAGTCTCTCGAGACCCGATATCCCTTCACCGAGGGATGAAGGCATAGCGCCGCGTGCGGCGGAGTCAGTTTTCTATTCCGAGCCCGAGAGGGAGGCGTCCACTCTTTCTCTGCGCCCGACAACGCGCTTGTTCATCCCGAACGCTTAAAATGCGGCGCGGTGTGGTAGGCTGGTGCTCGCACCCGAATCCCCGTGCGAGGTGGTTGCGAGGCTTTTACGCACGGGATCGCGCGGCTAGATGCTGCCGAGGGGATGCGGGCGGCCGAAACCGTCTCGCGAGAGGCCGGTTTTGAATTTCCGGAGGATGGCGGCACAATGCATAGCGCTCACGCGTGTCAGTGTGCATAGCTGAAGCGTCACGCCACCGCGCCTCCTGCGCTCGCAGGCTTGATTGCGCACCCTTCCGTCTCCGCGCACGGTGCTCCCGCAGCATGGACGAACTCGGGCTGGAATCAACGAGACTGCGGCAGGAAATTCGCTTCCGGTGCGATGCCTTCGCGCGCCACCCTGCGTCACTTCCTGCCGGTCTCGGGAGTAGGGGAGATGATAATCGCGCCGGATCCATGGGCAGCCCGGAATGCGCCTGCTTACGGGGATTTTAGCGCACAATGACGGGGATGCTCGTGGCGTTATGGCGTTTCTGCGGGGGTAAAGTGCGCCTGTTGAGTGCTCGGGGAAAGTGAATCAGGCAGCGTCACGAAATTTTCGGTGGCAGTTGACTAAGCTGGATTCGTTTGCTACTTTCCGCCCCTGTGTGTTTCTTTGATGACTTCGACTCGACGAAAGTATAAGTAAAATAAGAATTTCGAACCAAGTTCAGAACCACACATAGCCAACCACTCTTCTACCACTAAAGTTGCTTATATCTTGTACTTCATTCTTTACAATGTTACTCCTCGGAATTTAGACAACGGCAGCCCACAAACAAATGTAATGAAAAACATGGAAAAAAATTGGCCCTCGATTACGCTTCTTAGTAAAGCAATCTTTGAGCGTATCTGCTGCCTTATTTCAACAAACGGCAGCCACATACAGAACACGCAGTGCCGAACAGAGGCGGTCCTGTGTTTCGGATTGGGCAGCACACACCGCGATCCGCCGCTATCGAGCCAGCGCTCCAGCGACGCGCCATCGCGACATATTATATTGAGTCACCGCCGCGGAGATGGTGGGAGGGGAGATTAGCAATTATTATTTAATGCTTCTTCTAATGTGGGATGAGGAAACGGGTGGAGAACAGGGGTATTGTGTAGAGATCACATACTCATTCACTCACAGACAGGCTTGAATGTGGCCACACAGTAGAAGTAAGGGGACGAAACGCTTTAACTGCGTTTCCAGTCACCGCAACGGCACTGCGCCAGGTAAGAGGAGGTATAGGGCAAGAGTAGAGGCGGGAGAAGGACAGCCAGGCGCAAACACTGCATGACAGAGGCGACAAATGCCACTGAGGAATGCACCCCGCAAACGGGGAAGCGAGAGACAAGGCTGAAGGCATGTTTATAGTCTGACGTTATCGGCGCGCGGGCGAGCGTCGTTCACGATCAGTCACGCTACGTCGGTTGCGCTGCGCCAGCCGAGATGCCATCCCCTCTACAACGCGCGCGCCGTCAGCTGCTATCTTCGGAGTATGCGCAGAACGTTCGCCATGTCGCGCGCCGTCCTTTCAGCCATCGCGAACGGCTCAGGAGCCATATCGGCGCCGGGCCTGTCGGGGCGCGTTCGAAGCCGCCGGTTATGTTGGCTGCGCCGGTGCGCCCGACTATAGAGGGGTCGTTTTCGCCGACGTGACGTAGCGTGCGCGCGCGCGGGCGTTACGTCGGACTATAAACGGCCCTTGAGAGCCGTACAGCCACGAGACGCGACGTGACGCGCAGACGGATGAGCGGAGAGCCGTGGATCACGCGCGGGGCGGCAAGGAGCACCCGCCGCCGGCACCGCGACAGTGCCGCGACAGCGGGAAAAGGGACGGTGAGGGCGTAGTGGACGGTGACCCGGCTTTGGAGGACAGGTAGAGCGCAAGATTCGCGCCACGTGCGAGAGATGACAGCAGGAGCGCGCACAGCTAGAGCAGCGCGCGGATGCTGACCTAGGTTACGGCGAGGCCGACGGCGACGAGAAGCGTGGGGACGGGCGCCAAAGAGCTGCGCTCTAAAAAAGGCGTGAGCGCACGAAATTCACACGTTAGGTGTGGTTTGTTCCATGTCCCGACGCTCTGGCTGTCCACTTACGCGAACTGTACGTTTTACGGACGCCGCCATGTATGGAACGAAGAACAAGGGTGCAGTGGCAGTGGTCTGCGACCGCCGAGGTCACGTTACCTCCACTGCATCGACCCGCCCCTGCACGACCACGGAAGCAGAAGAACTGGCCATCGCGTTAGCCACCAGCGAAGGCCAACACGCAAACAAACCACTGGCGGTCCTCACGGATTACCAGCAGGCCTGCCACAACTACGTACAGGGAAGAATCGGAACACTTGCTGCACAAGTCCTAGCCCAAATACTCAAGCAGCACACTGAAGACATAACCACCAAAACCATAATCTAGATACCGGGCCACACTGGCATCACGGGTAACCTGCAGGCCGGCAAAGCAGCTCGAGGATTCGTGCATAACCTAGCACTCATGACGCCAGCTGCAGAAGACCTGGACCCTGTCGGCCTCGAGTTTTCAGCCATCGTGAACTACCGCAGAGGAATTCACTTTCGATACCCACCACACCATTGAAATTTAGACAGAGGATGCCGCTGCCTGGCGTAGGCTCCAGACAGGCACTTACACGAACCTGCACATATTACATCGCATACACCTCACAGCCTACAGGAACGAACGCCCATGGTCCGGGGCCACACCATCCCTGTACCAGATTACGATGGAGTGCGTGCTACACAACATAGAACACCACGAGGGAGCATAGGGAGACACTGCTCCGCAGCTAGCTCTTCGACAACCAGCTCAACACGATCCAGAGAGCTGAGAAGATGGCAAGAGCCTGTGGAACCCTGAACAAGAGGCCTCGACCATTAACGATTATTCTGATTATTCTTCATTCTTTTAATGAAGCTTATGTATCCTATACTACGCGACCTTTGGACACCAGTACGAGCAATACTATCGCACGAAATCATGAGACGCACGTGCAGGCTATAATCACGGTAAGCGTAGCCTGTGCCCATGTTTTCGCCCCGAGGAGCGTATATAACGGTAGTAGAATTGCAGGACGGCTATGTTAAAAGTGGCTAGTGTCCTTCATACTAGCGAACAGTTAAAAACTAATTCTCAACTGCGTATACTTTCTAGTGAACTGTGATTATGTTTTGGCCTGTTGACCACTGATGCGTACGAATGTTTATATCATCAGTACTAATCAATTTTATCAGTGGCATGCTCATATCTGTGGTGGTGCCTTCCCTCCATTTCCGAAAATTTGCTTGACTTTGGCCCCTCTGTAGCATTTATATCCGGTTATTATACTGCCGCAACAATTTTTATTATCTCTTTTCGTATAGGTAACTGAACAAACAGCGAACACATGTCTCCTTTCTTTTTTAACATATTACACACACTCTTTCTGGGCTTTTATATAGGTATTGCACTAAATTGTTGTAACACACTTTCCCACTAGCAGTAGTCAGACGACTGTGCCGAGGTAATCAATACCACAAAATTAAAGATTTAAACAAATCTGATAGAATAAAAGCGAGTGCGTGTATGTGTTTAGCACATGGTCACTTGCTAAACACAGATACGCATACGCGAAAACACGCACTCACATGCAGAATGTAAAAAGATTGAGAAGTACTGAAATGCAATTTCCTCGCATTGTTTCTTCAGGACTGTTGAGCGTTTCAGAATCACAATGTGAAACCACCACCAGGTACGCAAACAGCATCTCAAAAGCATCGACGAAATCACCCTTCAATGCATGCTGAAAAGCGACAACATAGATTTCTTTCTACGAGAGCAAACCCACATACAAACAAGAAATAAGAACTATGTAGTCGCGTGGAGAGCAACGCGGAAGCGAAGGATCACAATGGAGAAGCAGGCAGGCGCTATACGCTACAGGAATTCCTCGTTTCCTTCGCGCGGGCACTCGTGGCCCCGTCTTTGCTCGTTCATCGTCACTAACGACTCCTCTCCTCGTGGGCCCGAGTCGACTTGTTTAACCTTTGCGTACTTCGGTGGCACTTCTTTTTCAAATTTTTTTCTGTCCTTAGAAAAAGAGAAAGTGCCGAATGATGGGAAAAAGTATACGTGAGCAGCGTGGAGCACTGATAATGACGCTGGCATATTTAACGCCGGAGGCTATTCGTTGCACGGCGTTCGTGGCAGCAGCAGAAGAGAACCTGGAAGCAGCAGCCATCGGTGTACTTGTGCTCCTGTAAAATTGATTCAATCTCCAGCATCAACGGTCTCTTCACGTCCATTTTTTTTTTCTCGATTATTCTATTAATTTCTTCTCTATCTATGTCTTTTTATTTGGTGTCATCCTCCGAGCGGTGAAATGACAGTGCCTTCTTTATTTTTCTTCATATCCTGGTCACGTAGTTCGCACCATTAATTACCGCCCTATCATTCTCCGTGCTTGGGCGATTGCGCCTAGTAGTTTCGCCTGCAGCTTCGCGGTCGCCAGAGCCTTGTCTTGATCTTCATGCCACATGGGTCTTGTTCTCCCTTCATTTTACACGCATTTATAATTTCGCTTTTTTTTTCTATGGGATACACTAGTTCTAATTAGTGCAGTTCTCATTCAGGGCACCTGATTTCCGCCCAGGGATATCTGACAAGCACTTCAGTGACTTTCTATTGTAACTTCCTTAGACTATGCTTCTGAGCATATGTTCCGGGGCCGGTCAATAGAATTGGTGTGCTCGTAGTACGCGTAGTGCTGTGTTTTCTTTGTAACACCGAAATAGGGAGTTCGTCAACTCCAAACTGCGTAGAAATACGATAAGAGTGGTCATCGTGTTCTTGGCGCCTCGTGATAGGGAGATGGCCTGTGAGGTGCAGAGAATAGTTGTAGCTTGAAAACAGAAGCACAGAGATTGTAATTACCCGAAGAAATGACAAAAAATTAAATTATGGGGCTTTACGTGCCAAAACCACTATCTGATTATGGGGCACGCCGTAGTGGCGACTCCGGAAAGTTGGACCACCTGGGGTTCTTTAACGTGCACCGAAATCTAAGTACATGGGTGTTCTCGCATTTCGCCCTCATATAAATGCGGCCGCCGTGACCGGGATTCGATCCCGCGACCTCGAGCTCAACAGTCCGACACCATATCCACTGAGCAACCACGGCGGGTACCCGAAGAAATTATCGCTCCATCTTAACAAAAAACTGCGCGAAAAAGACACCCGTGTGAGTCGCTTCTCTCTCACTCGTCTACGTCTTTTTCGAGCAGTTTTGACGAAATAATAGGAATTCGCGACGAGGTAACATTTTCCTAACAAACGGGTTTGATTGGTTTAATCATTGATTGATTGATTGATTGATTGATTGATTGATTGATTGATTGATTGATTGATTGATTGATTGATTGATTGATTGATTGTGTGGGACAGTGAGTGAGCGAAGGAGGTGAATGAGCGAGCCAGGTAGAGATTATGTGTTTGGGGTGATCGAGTGAGTGAGTGAGTGAGTGAGTGAGTGAGTGAGTGAGTGAGTGAGTGAGTGAGTGAGTGAGTGAGTGAGTGAGTGAGTGAGTGAGTGAGTGAGTGAGTGAGTGAGTGAGTGAGTGAGTGAGTGAGTGAGTGAGTGAGTGAGTGAGTGAGTGAGTGAGCACAAACACTGAACCTAACGTATCGAGCATTCCTTAGCCAATGTGAAATTGTTTGCATCGAGGCATTCGAGACGACGAAAATGCTAAGCAATATATTTAGTGATTCAGCTTTCCACAGCTGAATCACGGGATGGCTGAAAACAGCAGAACAAAACAAAAGAAAATAGCGTGACTTAACCTAGTAGGAGTTAGCACTTTTCAATTACTCGGTTTCCTGAGCTTATGACTTCCATGCCTTATAAAATGGGTAGCTCAAGTTTTCCTGTGCCAAAGCACTCGTAACTTAAGGGACAAATAAGGAATAAATTTATATTTTGCCGCATGACTAAAACAAAAGTAAGTCACGGATGTAGAGAAACGAAGCGTGAAAGCTAGAAAAACAGGTCCGCTACGCTCTCGCCCATCCTTGCATTTCCGCCTCACAGCACAGCACGATTGTTCTGTGAAGGGCGTGTGAAAGAGGCACTTTGGTGCGGGCTTTCCTCCGCATCGGACTCACGCCCGAACGGTGCGCGGAGCAGATCGGTGATGGAGCGGATCTGTCGTGGAGGCACACAGCCGCCGTGGAGCAGACTTCGCCAGCGGCAGTCGGAGCCGCCGCCCACGTCGAGACGATATATTGAGAAGGGAGGGAAAACACGCTCCCTTTCTGCCCCCCCCCCCCCTCATACAAACCCACCGAACACACCGCAGGCCCTGCGGCGCCCGCAAAACTCGCGATCGCACCGCGAGTTCCCGCCTCTTTCTTCTGGACCGCCAAGCAAACAAAGCGCGGCGTACGGGAAGGCGCACCCTGTCCCGTGTGCGTATATATATCAGCTGCCGGCGTTCACCGCATGACGTACGCGCCTCCGCGTGCTGTCTGCGTGCGTTGGTTCGTTGCGTGGCTTCGCTCGCGTCGTTGGGCCCTTCCGGCCGTGCTCCACCCGCAGACGCACGGTGCGGGGGAGGAGTCTGGGGAGACGGCTTTTCAGGAAGTGGCTGCTAAGCCGAAAATAATTTGAAGGATAACTGGCTGGCTTCCTCACCGCGACGACAGAGGCGAGTCGGTGGTGGCTGTTGACGCCGACGGCGAACAAGCATTGTCACGCAGGATGACGCTCCATCGCCCAAGCTCCCGCCGTTCAACGGCGGCTCTGTGGCATATTGTGTGTTGACGTTCCAGCCTTCGGCGCCATTCTTTGCGCAATAAGGACCGTCGTTTCATTCTTTTTTTTTCTTTTTGTTCTTCTTCGGAAGACTCTAGATTACCTAGTTTTATAGGCTGGAGTTATATGCTTCGCAAATAACCGGAAAGGCACGGTTGCAGGTCGCTATAAAATATAAAATAAAATTTTTAGAGTGGGTCTAAAAATTAATCTGCAGAAAACTAAAGTAATGTTTAACAGTCTCGGAAGAGAACAGCAGTTTACAATAGGCAGCGAGGCACTGGAAGTCGTAAGGGAATACATCTACTTAGGGCAGGTAGTGATTGCGGATCCGGATCATGAGAAAGAAATAATCAGAAGAATAAGAATGGGCTGGGGTGCGTTTGGCAGGCATTCTCAGATCATGAACAGCAGGTTGCCATTATCCCTCAAAAGAAAAGTGTATAATAGCTGTGTCTTACCAGTACTCACCTACGGGGCAGAAGCCTGGAGGCTTACGAAAAGGGTTCTACACAAAGTGAGGACGACGCAACGAGCTATGGAAAGAAGAATGATAGGTGTAACGTTAAGGGATAAGAAAAGAGCAGATTGGGTGAGGGAACAAACGCGAGTTAACGACATCTTAGTTGAAATCAAGAAAAAGAAATGGGCATGGGCAGGACATGTAATGAGGAGGGAAGATAACCGATGGTCATTAAGGGTTACGGACTGGATTCCAAGGGAAGGGAAGCGTAGCAGGGGACGGCAGAAAGTTAGGTGGGCGGATGAGATTAAGAAGTTTGCAGGGACGGCATGGCCACAATTAGTACATGACCGGGGTTGTTGGAGAAATATGGGAGAGGCCTTTGCCCTGCAGTGGGCGTAACCAGGCTGATGATGATGATGATGATAAAATATCAATATCTGCAAGGCGCCAGAAAAACAAAGGAAATTAAGGAGCTTTATTGTTTGTCAGTTACAACCACATGATTCCAGGGGTCACGTATAGCGAGTACTTCTAAGAAAGTACACATGGTGATGGCTAATAGAGCTGTACGAAACGTCACAAACTCGATGCAAACGGCACCGATGCGTACGCCAACGTCTCTGTGACGCAAAGTGCGCAGAAGAATGTGTTGATTACAACGCCAAATATTTGGTTGCGTCACATGCCTGGCGTTTAACCATTCTGCTTATCATAATTAAATTAAATAATTAAAGAGACAACTGTAAAAGCTTAAAAGAAAGAAAATACCGACGAGATATACAGGAATGCTTAGAAACAATAATGAAGCCGGACTTTAAAACCGCCAGTACACCATGGTTAACAACTTCGAGAATTCTCCTGGCAGAAAGTTTCACAAAAAACGACATTATAGAATTTTATCACCTTGTGCCTACGATGGCATGAAAGTCTCTAGTCTGTAGGCATGTGCTTTGTTTGCACATTGCTGCTCTCAGAGACGTTGTCCATCAAAAAATATTCTGAATATATTCAATGAACGAAGACAAAACTCAGACAATTCCGTGAAGAAACTGGTTCGCAAAAAGAGGTTAGGCTAAACGTTTCACGTCAAACATTTCACCCAGAGAAGAACGGTAAGCTAACGACGGCACACGAAGAAATAGCGTGTGCCACGCCACCTCCTTTGTGAAGCCCTATTCATCACTTGCTTCCTAATTTAAGAATCTTATTGCCCTCACGGATCTCAGAACATGGGCGGGGAACGAATCGCGCTCTGGATGTGATAAAAGAGGTCACGAGCGAGCACCAATACTGGCCTCGCATAAAAGACGGAGTAGACGTGTCCGAACTATCACACATAAAAGAGAGACAGCGCTGTCAGACTTCTGAGTGCCGGGTGGTAGAAAATACGAGGCGCATTAATTCGGAAAGGGAACTCAACGGCTGCAAATTCACAATGCTGGGGAAATGAGAAAACGAAATAATCCTTAGAGCTACAGCCCAAGCTAGCCAACATATGCATCACGAGGATCCAAGTACGATCGACTGAAATATTACCAAGTTTCTGCATACGTAGCATGTACCGTATTTACTCGATTCTAAGCACCCCCTTTTTTTTCACGATCACGATGCCCAAAGTGAGGGGGCGTGCTTAGATTCGAAAAATCTAGAATGATCCCCCCCCCCCCCCTCCCTTTTTTCGCTGCGACATCACGACGAGATGGGTGTGAGAAATAACATTTTATTTTGCAAACATTCAAAACGAAAATCGCTGCAGACAGTGAACCTACCGCTTGTGTAGGATGCTCAGTCACTATCACTGCCACTCGAGTTCGTCGCACCGCTTGAACCGCTGGTCTCAGTATCCCACAGCAGATCGTCTTCCGTTCCGTCGAAGTTGCTTGTGATTGAGCACTTCTTAAATGATTTGACCACAACGTCCACGTGGACCCTCTTCCACACATCCGAAATCCACTTTGATATGGTTGATGGGGACGCTTTCTGCAGTTTTCCCGTCGGCGTCTTCTTCCGGTCAGGGTTTCGCACCCACTATTCGTACTCCTGTCGGAGATTGGCATTGAAGGGCTTGTTGAGTGAAACGTCGAGGGGTTGCAGCACTGGCGTCATGCCACCCGGAATCACAACCACGTCGCTATTGATCTTCCGAAGCTGCCTTTACCTTCGTGGTCAGATCGCGTCCAACAGAAGCATCGACCGCGTGCCTGCAGGTCCGCCGAGCAATGATTCCAGAGTGAGCAAGCGCGTTTGGTGGCCTTGGCTACGCGCTCTTCTTATAAAATAGGGGCGTGCTTAGATTCGCATGCAAACTTTTTTTCTAACTTTTTCGCAACAATAGAGAGGGGGTGCTTAGAATCGGGGGGTGCTTAGAATCGCGAAAATACGGTATATTCCGTCTCGTGAAAACCGCGCACTCATATGGAAGACACAAACGTCGTCACTTCACGAAGGACCGAATTCAAAGGACGAAGCACAAGCCGGTTCAGGCGTCAGGACGCTCACGATAGCTGGCGACGTTCCAACGAGCGCCGGACATTACAAACCATGTCACCTGTGCTGCATATATCTTCGGGAGCTCCGCACCTCATTATCTTGCACCAACGTTAGCTCTCTCAAAGCTGCACAGTTTTAACGCGGCAGTTCATAGGGAGAGAAGAGAAATACGAAGGGGCGAGGCACAGAGGAGCTCAGTGGATGGGGCAACCGGGTCAGCCACCCTGCGAGCCACAAGAGACGATGGTGGACGGGGCCGTCGTGTAATCATATTCGCTCATAGACCATTAACTAGAGTACGGACGCCTAATGAACAGCACTCCCCACTCGCGATATTAGTGCCCTCTCCCACATTAAACGCTTTACTAATTATCGCGTGCCTCACGCGCTGTTGTAGCGCCTCGGGATGCGAGAGGGAGCTGTCGGTGTCGAAGGCTCACGCTGTCTTCCTAGGACCGCAACCCCACGGCAATTGTATTACGGAGTCGTTCAGATACGTGGGCATCTGGGTTCTATACGGCAGTTCTTTTGCATAATGGCACACTGCTCGCCCGCCACTTTTGCAAACATTATGTCTTGCGTGCCGCATACATCTTGCGGCCTCCCCTGGATTAAGCCAATAGGCACAAGAAATCTCGCTTTTTGTGCTATATACAGAATCTGCGAACGGAAAAGACTCGAAAATGGTTTTCGTTCCGGAACCTAAACTTTCAGGTTGCACTGTCATATTTTTCTTAAGAATCTGATTTGTTAGGGACGATGTCCAGTATGACACAACTTTGATCTACACTGTATTTTGCTCGAGTCTGAAGTGCATGATGGTGTTGGTGATGCTCAGAAGGAATGTCTGGTTTTGTTTTACAGCGTTACCTGTGATGGGCGATCCCCAATAGCCGTTTCGGTTGGCGATGGCGTCCACCGCCACCGGTGTACTACGTAGCAGCTATCCCCGTGAGTGAGAAAAAAAAAAGCAGTTCGTGCCGGGATTGAACCCACTCCCATGCGAGGGAGTCAGCTACTCTGGCACTGTGCCGCGCCAGGTTTTGCTGGCTTGCAGCGGGAAAATGACCTATAAACACCTCATAGCGCGCGAGGAGACACACGATGTGACATGCACGCCGCGTAGCGCCGACATGTGCAGATTTCGCATTGCAGCTGCATATTATTGCCCCAGGTAGGACGCCATGTAGCAAATGCGCAAGTAGCGGTACAAGGCACTTAAAGAAGGTTTGCAGAAGAAAAATCATTTTAAAGCATGAACCACCCTTCGGGCTTGGAAAAATAACATAGTCGCCTGGTAGCATTTGCTGCTGTGAACATCTCAGCCACGGTTTGCTGTCGTACGCGGTGCGTGAAGCTCGCAAACGGATCGCGAATTCACTTTTCTCTCAGAAGCTCTCTTTTCAACAGAAGGCCCTGTGCTCACTAACGTCTGGACGCTTTATTTTGCCATGGGACGCTTTATTTCGTCATTCCCTTCATCATAATGATCATCATCAGCCTATTTTTGTCCACTGCAGGACAAGGCCTCGCCCTGCGATCTCCAATAATTACCCCTGTCCTGCGCCAACTAATTCCAACTTGTGCGCGTGAATTTCCTTATTTCTTCACCCCACCTAGTTTTCTGCCGTCCTCGAGTGCACTTCCCTTCTCTTGGCACCCATTCTATAACCCTAATGGTCCACCAGTTATCTAGCATTCGCATTACATGAACTGCCCAGCTCCATTTTTTTTCTCTTCATGTCAATTACTATATCGTCTATACCCGTATGATCTCTGATCCACACCGCTCTCTGCCTGTCTCTTGATGTTACGCCTAATACTCTTCGTTCCATCGCTCTTTGCGCGGTCCTTAACTTATTCTCGAGCTTCTTTGTCAGTCTCCAAGTTTCTGCCCCATATGTTAGCACCGGTAAAATGCACTATTGTACACGTTTCTTTCTAATGATAATGGCAAGCCTCCGATTGGGATCTGACAATGTCTGCCGTATGCGCTCCAACCCATTTTTATTCTGTGAATTTCCTTTTCATGATCAGGGTTCCCTGCGAGTATTTGACCTAGGTAAAGTACGCCTTCGCACACTCTAGACGCTGACTGGCGATCCTGAACTCTTGTTCCCTTGCCAGGCTATTGATCCTTACAGCTGTCTTGTGCGTATTAATCTTCAACCCCACCCTCATACTCTCTCTGTTAATGGCCTCAATCATTTGTTGTAACTCGTCCCCATTGTTGCTGAACAGGACATTGTCATCTGCAAATCGAAGGTTGCCAAGATATTCACCGTAGATCCTTACTCCTAAGCCTTCCCAGTTTAATAGCTTGAATACTTCTTCCAAACACGCAGTGAATAGCGTTGGAGAGATTGTGTCTCCTTGTCTGACGCCTTTCTTTATAGGTATCTTCCTATTTTTCTTGTGTAGAATTAAGGTAGCTGTAGAATCTCTGTAGATATTTACCAAGGTATTTATGTAAGCGTTCTGTACTCCTTGATTACGTAATGCCTCTATGACTGCTGGTATCTCTACTGAATCAAATGCGTTTTCGCAATCTGTGAAAGCCATATAGAGAGACTGATTGTACTCTGCAGATTTCTCGATTACCTGATTGATGTCATGGATGGGATCCATTGTAAGGTGTCCCTTCCTGAAGCCAGCCTGTTTCTTTGGTTGACTGAAGTCTAGTGTTCCCCTTATTCTATTGCAAATTAGCTTGGTGAATATTTTATATAATACTGGAAGTTAGCTAATGGGCCTGTAATTTTTTTATATTTTAACGTCTCTGTTTTCGTGGTTTAGTATTATGTTGGCATTCTTCCAGTTCTCGGGGACCCTTGAAGTCGATAGAGAGTTCGTATAAAGGGCCGCCAGTTTTTCAAGCATTATGTCTCCTCCACCTCTGATTAAATCGACTGTTAATCTACCTTCTCCTGCCAATTTCCCCGTTTGATGTATTGCAAGGCCCTTCCTAACTTCATCGCTAGTTACAGAAGGAGCCTCTGTAGGCTGTTCATTACTACTTAGAATGGAGGTATCGTGGCTGCTCTGGGTACGGCACAGGTCAGTACAGAATTCTTCCGCTACTTTTACTATATCTTCGAGATTCCTGATGATATTGCCCTGCTTAACTTTCAGTGTGTACATCTTGGTTCGTCCTATGCCAAGTGTTCTCACTGATTTCATGTTGCGTCCGTTATTTGCTGTGGTGACGGAAAGGAAAAGCACAAGAAAAACGCAAGATCCGCGCGTTTTCAAAGGCAAAGGCATGGAGACGAGTCGTTGTACAGAAGAACGGGCGCAAAATTGCTACCGTGGAGGGGACGTGCAAGGGACGAGGAGGTCGCGCGGTGGCGGCAGAGTTCGAAGAGTAGCGTTACTTTCATATTATTAAGTGATCATATTATCAAGTGATTTTACAAGGGATGTGACATGTGCACCACGTAGTCTGGATACCTGCGTTTACTCTTCGGTACTCGTTATTCCGCCTCCTTGCAAGGTACTGCTGCTGAAGAAGCGGGTTCTAGAGCTAGGCGCATGGCTGCAACCAGGCAAAATCGGGCTCAGCAGACCACTTTGCAGAGAGCAAGACAAGCCCTAGCACAAGCTTACGCTCACTGTTGACGCCGGGAGGACAGTTCAGGTCGCTCTCGTGAAAACGACGCGAAGAGACTTCGCCGCGAAGTCCCTGTAGTGCGTGGTGCCCAAAATGGAGCTCCCATGGAGGCGCTCCTCCAGCTCACGCTGTGACTGTGTTGCGTGCACCGCGCAGGCCAGTGAGTTTTTTCTTGCTTGTTTTCAATAAATCTGGCTTATACGTTAGTGGCACCAGTATTCTTTTCATGTGCGAACAACGTTGCTCGGATATAATGTGTCACCGGTTTCTCTGGAACAGCTCATTCTAAGAGCGTAGAGCCACTACAGAGGTAGATGTTACTTTGTGCAAAAACAAATGCAGCCGAATACAGTCCTGTAAACATTTATTTATTAACCTCTCGTATGACCCATTGTTGATGCCAAGAGGTACTGCCACAAAGTAGACGCCAGATGGGTGCTGAATTTTCTAGTGGCATGCAATGGTTATTCTTGGTATAGCTAGGCTAAAGGTGTAGGATTGAAAATGAAGAAGTTTATTCGAAATAGGAAAAGTACACAGAAAGTATTGTACAGAAAATCTGAATCCCTGGCTCAAGGCTAGTTAGGATCCACGCCAGTTATTATACACAGTCTGTATGGCAATACTACAAAGTATAAATAAATCATATATACATTCATTTATAAACAAAAGACAGGGTACTACGAGAACCCTACAGAAAGAAATCTGTGCTTAGTGACTATAGACTGCAAAAGAGAAAAAAAAACGATATACACCAGCAGGAGAAAAACCCTATGTAGATAATAGTAGTGAGGCCCTGGCCTCAATCTTACTAACAACTATACAAGGTTACATACATCCAGAATACATTCTATAAATTTTCGCTGTTTACCAAATCGTAACATCACAAATGACCTTCGGAGACACCAGACTAAAAGAAACCAATATGTATTTTCTATTGACATGGTAAGGTGAAGACAATGCGCGAACACGACGGTGGTTATTCCTTGTCCCACTAAGAGGAAATGCTCAACACTCACATACATGTACTCCTATACTCTTATGCAAATTACTCACATTGATACGTACCAGTCAAGACAATCAAGGAACACCCAAAACGAACCAAATAACCCATCAATTAGAGAGAGAGAGAGAGAATCAACTTTTGTGCAGAGCCCTTAGTGACGGGTGGTGCGCGCTTGCACCAGATGGGGTGGAACCTTATTCTCAGGTCCCATATGTGTCCAGCAGTTCCTGGCCCCTAGCCGCCAGCGCGAGCTGGGTCGGTAGGTCGGGGCTGGACAACAAGGTCTCCCATCGCTCGGGGGGGTTGGGGCTGGGGAGGGTGGGGGGTAGGGGTGGTGGGGGGTTCTTGAGCTTAGTGCACTCTGCAAGGATGTGTGCTAGAGTGCCTTTTGACCGTCTGCAAAAAGGGCATGAAGTGTCATGCTCTGTTGGGAACATCTTATGCAAGAGCACTGGATGCGCTAGCGACCCCGCTTGCATGCGTCGCACGATCGTTTGCTGAATTCGGTTGAGTTGCGGATGCGGACGGGGAAGCCTACATCTGCCGCTTCTGTACATTTGCGTGATGTCTTTGTAGCTTGTCACGGGGTGCGGTAGCCCTGGCTCGTCCTCGGCCCGGATCGATAGTTCTCGGGCATAGTGGTCGGCGAGTGCGTTGCCTTCCACTTGCGAGTGAGCCGGGACCCACACGAGCTCAACGGCCCGCCCCGGTGATTTGCATTTGTTGAGGATCGCTAGTGCCACGGAAGAGATGTTCCCCTTGCGGTAGCTTGCATAGGCGGTCTGGGAGTCTGTGACAACGGTCCTCACTCCCGGTTGTGCGAGTGCGAGGGCCACGGCCACTTCTTCTGCTTCGGCTGTATTCGTCGTCCGTATCGACGCGCCTGTGACAAGTTTATCTATGGTGGTGACGACCGCCGTTGCTCTGGTTCCGTGCTTGGGAAGTGAGGCGTCCGCGTAGAGGACCTCGGGGTCCTCTTCCAGCTGTCGAGCCAGTGCCTTGGCCCGCGCAGAGCGTCTCTCGTTGTTCCTCCCCGGCTGCATGTTCCGGGGGAGGGGCTTGGTCTTAATAATGTCTCTCCACGTTGTGGGGAGCGGCTCCGTTGTCGGTAGCTGTTCAATTTGCCATCCTATCTTGCGTAGGACGGCCCGACCGTGCTCTGTCCGGCTCAGCCTTACCCTCTGGTGGGATAGGTGTGCTTCCACCAGCTCTTCCACCGTGTTGTGGGCACCCATTTCCAGCAGCTTCTGCGTTGACGAGTAGACTGGGATGCCCATGGCGAGTTTTACTGCTTTCCTTATCGTCGTGTTCAGCGTTTCGCGGTTCACCTTCGCAAGCTGGAGGTACGGGGCGGAGTACGTTACGCGTGACACGACGAATGCCTGCACCAGGCGCAGTGCGTCTTCTTCTTTGATTCCTCTGTTCCGGTTGGTGACTCTCCGGATCATGCTGAGGACTTGCTCGGATGTGGTCTTTATTTTGTTGACGGCTGCGTGCGCCTTGCCGTCGCTGCACAACAGCAGGCCCAGTATCCGGATCTGCTGCGTTGGTTTGATCTCTGTGCCGTCGATGGTGATGATTATGTTTGGCGGCGGCTCTTTCTTCGGTCTTCCGGGCTGTACCATGAGCAGCTCCGATTTCTGTGGAGCGCAGCTCAGGCCACAGGTCCTGGCATACTCGTGGACGGTCGTTGCTGCTCTCTGCAGGGCTTCCTCCACCCAGGCATCGGAACCCGCGCGGTTCGTCCACACCGTTATATCGTCGGCATAGAACGCGTGGTCCACGCCCTCGATCTGATTGAGTAGTTCGGGCAGGGGCAGGAGTGCTAGGTTGAAAAGCAGAGGCGACAGGACAGACCCCTGTGGGGTACCCCTGTCTCCGAGCTCCACAGGCTCTGACCGTTCATTTCCTATCCGGATAGTTGTTGCTCTATTGGTTAGGAAATCTTTGATATAACCGTAGGTCTTGCGGCCACACCCCGTCTTGCGCAGGTTCTCGAGCACGCTGGCGTGGGACACGTTGTCAAAGGCCCCTTTGAGGTCCAAAGCCAGTATACCCCGGGGCGCGTGCCTCGTTGCTTTTTTAATCACCAATTCGTGTAATTGGATCAACACGTCTTGGGTGCTCAGGTGCTGGCGGAATCCATACATGGTCGCCGGCATCTGATTTGTCTCGTCCAGGTGTGCTTGAAGTCTTCTGAGAACCATGCGTTCCATGACCTTGCCCACACAGGACGTGAGCGAGATTAGAGCCGCAACATTGATGCGATGTGTAAGGACAGTAGCGCATAATGTCGAAAGCAACACTACATATTTAGCAACACCGACATGATGAAAACATCTCTCTATCCAGACTTATGTACAACAGGAGCGCCTAATGTATTTATGCATCTGCTAATTCCGTTTATCAGTTCCACTGTCCTCCATAAGCTTTTAAAGCAATCAACGAGCATTCTTACGTGGTGCTTGTTGGCCGCGGGCCCAACACCTTCTTCGAATAGAAATGCCCGCGATCTGACTTCATTAGTGCCCATAATTGTCGGTGTCTTATTTTATCGTGGCAAACACATTTCAGAAGAAGATTACTGCAGCTGAAAGCATTCAACTCAGCTTCATAACAATGTTGAAAGTGGCAACCTTGTCGTTGATATGTCTTTCCTTTTAAAAGATCAGCGATGTGACGAACCAAGGCGGCGTTCGTTATCGGAAATTATTGAAATATTCAAGATGGTGGAATCGGTAATGCACAGCTCAAACCATGAGCAGTAAAATGAGGCGGTAGAAGAAAAAATACTTGCGCAGTGCAAGGCATCCGTATGCCGTGCACTGCGAAGGAAACAAGCATTCGGTCTTATACGAAAAAAAAGGAATAAATTTGAAGACATTTTATTTCATGGTTCACTGCGCAGCTCATTACTTACATATTGACACTGTCTATGAAAGAAATGTTTTTTATTTTTTTTATCTTTCTCCACGCCTTCAATTTATGTTTTTTTCCATGCAGCAGACAACAGTATCATGCGTTGAAAAAAGAAAACGCCCTGACGCAGATTTAGAAAGGCGAATAAAAGATCCCCTTATTTTCCTTTCAGGTTTGCTTGCTTTAGCGTTTTCATCCTGTGCAGTCTCGAAAGTAAGGCAAAACAAAAGTTTCTAGAAGGCGAGAAACTCAAGACATATGTCTTTCAGGCTGATAAGCACAAGAAGGCCATCATAAGTGCCGAAATGGCACTTTAGTTCTCAGAAAGTAACTCTGCAGAACGAATCACGTGGAAATCGGTTGGAAACAAACCATGACTTTCATAATAAAGTGCAACTGGTGTTTTTTGTTCTTGTTGTTTCTTGAGCAACTCGCTTCTTAAAAATGTTCGCTCACTTCTCTTCAGACCACTCCGCGTTCTTCTCGGTCAGCAAAACCAGCGGGCGACAAGCGAAAGTTTACTGCACTTTGCTGTTTCAGGGCTACCTGCTTCTCACCAAAACTCACCAGCTCAATTTCCTGTAGCACCCTTGAAAACATTAGTCTAAAAAACTATTTGTACCTGAAAACTCATTGACGAGTTCTTGAAGTTAGTGAAGTTGAAAGTACAGCGAAAAAACCGGAATTGGTGTAAAATCCAGCAAGAGCTCTGGTTCATCGAAAAGCCCGCTAAGTTTAGCGCTATGTCATTTTCAAGTCATAACCGGTAGGGTTGACTACAAGTCGCGCATACCCTCAATCTGCATCAAGCCATATATAACTTGACACGGTGCACTACCATGTACGCATGAAAAGGTAGAAACTCACACAGCCGAGATAAATAGGGAAGTCTCTTTTAAAATTTATATGAAAGAATGGAAGCAAGTGCAACAAACAAATAGTCACCAGAAAGCAGTAACAACGTCATTCAAACAAAAGAATTGACAGCGATCGGTGACAGCTAAAGACACCCTGAAACCAGGACACTTCCTTTAAGGCATAAGGCTACAGAAAGCAAAGCAAAACGTGCGCTCAAATCGCATGGAATGTGTTACCTGTCAAATTACCGGCGTTAAGTCCGTTTACCCATGCCTGGGCACATGGTTTCCTCATTCACGCCGATCTTAATGTCAGGCGTAAACGAGTTGACAATTGTCTGTTCTAAACCGGCAAATCTGTGCCGTGTGAACTTGAGTGTCATTGACGGCTTTCAAAAGCGCGATAAAAGATAATCTACACGCTTCTGGGCTAAAAGCAGCAGATAAAGTAAGAAGGCAAGCTTGATTGAAAAGACAGCCTAAAGTAGGAGAAAACCGTAGCTAACATTGTTGTACAGATGCTTCTAGAAGAAAGGAATGAAAATATAAACGATTGATCTTCGAGATCACCTTTAACACCTTCTTGATGGGCGCTCTCAGTTCCTAAACTTTTCCTTTAAGGTTCTGCAACAAAGGACGGAGGATGCGTCCAAGCACTGCTCTCAAGAGCGCAAGCAAATCGACACTGTAGAGAATAAATAGCACGTAGAACTGTGAGTGCGCTTGGACTCAGCGCACTTCGGAGGGGGAAAGGTTTTTTTTTTTTCTCTCACGTGACCCATTTGCAGCTTCACAGAGAGTGAAACAGGCGAACGAGAATAAATGCCAATTGACAAGGGTCGTGCGAGGTCGCATTCGAAATGAAGTCGTTCCATTACCGCCGCTCGATGATTAGACGCGCCTATAGGCGCTCATGTGTCTCTCCCAGAGGCGTCACGTAATCGTTCATATTCGCTGTCTTTCTTTTCCTAGACGAAAAAAAAAAGGTGAAATACATTTCTAATCACGAACTTACGCCTTCCAGACCAGATAACAGTTCCGCCCTGGATGCCGATGTGTTCATAAATAATAGGGTTGTAGCGTTAACCGCTCGCTCAGCTCTTTTGAAATTGAGAGTGACAAGACATGTTTGCTACGCACGAAGAGTGTTTAATGATAAAGAAATACGCAAATATTAGGAACTTACATGTTCTCATTGTCAGCCCAGATGGGAAAGCAAGACATTCAGGTATCTTTTGTAGCTTAGAAAATAAAGCCATCAGTAAGCGAACGTCACTAGAAGTGCACCCAAGCTTAAACACTTGCGTTAGTTTCCTTCAGCTTTTCCCGCGGCGTTTGAATTTCTCGAGACTCATCTCTAGGGCCCGTTTGGTCTCTAGTGAACATTGTATTCTTTTTGTAATGAACGTTATTCATTAAGTCGAGGGTAAAGAAATGCATAAATAGCAAGAATGAAAAAGTATTTTTGGTCCTGACTACTTCCTCCAAGCTGTACTGACTTGGCTTGTATTTCGCTCTGACAGATCACAAGCCTGTGATCTGTCTGACTTAGCGCATTAAAATATGGACGGGGATGTTGTGCTGAAAAGCTTAACAAGCAAGAGTATCTCAGAAATATCTAAGAGCCTGAAAGGTTCGCCATGTAACGATAAATTAAGAATACCATTACAAAATCAGTGAGAACATACTCAAAAGACGTGTCGCAAGCAATGAAACCTTTTTATAACCGTGTACGATACGTGCGCGATTCCTAACGCTGAATGGAAGAAGGTGCAGTCACGCGTTACCACTAAACAGTGCCCACATTTTCCTTTGCAGTGCCATTATGCAATTTTCGCACATCTGTATGCGCGTGTGGAAGAGTAGCGCCTCCTTACGTCTTCACGTTACTCAGTCTAACCTGAGTGATCTCCATCCTGATTCGCCATCCACTACTTACCGTATAATACCCGCGCATTTGCGTAAGACAACTAGTGCCTGGGTTACCTCGAAAGGCGAAAGTCGCGAGGAACATCACCTTGCTAGCTGACGGCGTGCGCACCTGTTCTGTTATTGAGATGTGCGTCCCGCATACATAACAGAGTGGACCCGTCCTTTCCATGTTATATGCCTATACACCGGCAAAGAAAAAAAAAAGATCACCGACGATTACTTCTCTACCTAAGGCGAAATTTTAACGCAGCTCTACGCGTGTTTTCATTTCGCGATATATTGGCTCCCGCAGACCATCTGCCTCGCGCGACATAATGCAAGTGTACCGAAGTGTGGCACGACTGCCGCGCTAATCGGGAGATTGCGAGAGGCAGCGCGTGGGTGACGCGTGGGGGCGATTCACAGCAGCCGTGGCAGACAGACTTCCGCTCATGCAGCGCTTTGTTTACACGGAGGGTATCGGTGGACGCGCTCGCCTCATACCATCGTGAACAGACAACAGGGCACTACTATGGCGCCATCTCATAACGATCGTTGCCGCATCGCCTGTCTTGCGCTGTACTACGCTTTTCTTCCTACGCTTTCGCCATACTATCCTCCTCCGCTTTCCGCCACATGGTTCCACGGCACCCTTCTCTTCCGCGTTCCTCCTCGCCATTCTTCACTATCGCCGTCTTTCATCCTCTGCTGCGCTCCGCATTCACTCTTTCATCCTTCACTGTGCTCGTTCGCTGGTTACGGCGAGGGAAGACGCCGAGGGACGATGCCGAGAGACGCCGACGCTAAACGCGAGAACGGGCGCCTAGGAGCTGGGTGCTAAAAAGATCCGGCGTTTTTGTTGGTTTTGTTCTACGAAGGCTTCTGCGGCCAACCTCTAGGTTATGACAGAGTACCCCTGAACTGGTAACTCCGTAAATACACTAAAACTTGTGCTTCAATATAAATTGTAGCGTTTAACGCCCTTCGCCTTTTCGTATCGCGCTTGAGCAAAGTCCTGTGCTTTTTGATAAACTTATACCTGAGCTTAAGCACTGCTGTGTCATTTGAAATACGGCTTCAGTGTGACTAATTTTATTAGATCAATGGCGCATTAGTCATTTCACTCAGTTTTGACTGGTTTGCTACAACACAGTGCAATACAGTGCCGTTAGTGCCCATAAGGCCTATTTCAAAGCATTATATGGTAGCACATTTCATCAGTTAAGTCACTTCGGCAAGCAGCTCATCGTTGAGGTTCTTTTTATACATGGGAAAGTGGCCTCGTGGGCTGCAAAGAACGAAATAAGCTGCCAACGTCACCCGAGGCCAATCACTTTTTAATGCTTAAATATCTTTTTGATTGGTGAAGGGGCGATGATATTCAGTGCGACGCGCACTGAGGACTAGGAGAAGACGTATGGGGAAAGCGAATTCAAAGTTACTGACTCAATGTAGACTTGTATATCGAGGAGCTCTAACACCACAAAGCCACAAGTGCAGATATTTTTCTGACGTTTGAATGTTGCAATGAATGAGTTCTCAAAAAAAAAAAGACCCAGTTTCACCCGAAAGGGAACGCATCGATTGCGATAGCAAATTAGCAGACAGCCATAAGAAGTAAGGATAGTATTTGATCAGCCGCATCAACTTGTAAACACTCGCTTGCTAACTAAATTAATAAGCATGGTGTCAGCGTGCACAGCAAGCATGAGGATAGCAATAGGGGCTTGCTGGTACGCCATATCTTATTTTGTTATAGCGCAAGCTTGACAAGGACAGGTGTGTCAGATGTGCATTCTGTTGTCCTTGTCAAGCTTGCGCTATAGCAAAATAAGCAAACATGAATACATCACACTCGATGACGGCGTGTCCTCGTTGTGAAAACGCTGGCATGAGGAAACGTGGCAGCAGCACTGAGTGAAGTGACATTCGTGGCTGCCTATGGCTTCAACGCAAAGTGAGCGAAGAGGACACACAGCACGAACACAGCAACAAGCCGCCGACGCACCTAAGCTGTGCCTCCAACTCAGATAGCTCTGATGATACGGCCGCTCGACCGCGTGCAACCGGAAAAAGAACACCCTGCCCCCACCCCCATTCCCCCCCCCCCCCCCCGGCGCCTCGCAGCGTTGGCTGCCTTGCGCGGGAGAGAAGACGGCGCGCTACCTGTTAGCATTCGTCCCTATCGCGCGGGTGAGATTGAGCCGCGATCGTCGACTCCTCTCGTACGCTTTCTCTCGCACATACAGCGTAGGGGGCGCGGCGACGGTGTTATCGCCCTTATGGTACGTTCACACTGAGGAATCCGGCGTCTACAGCGAATGAAATTCCCCTGCCGCCGAAAATCGCGTAGTTCACACTGCTTGCGGACCGCGCCGCCGGAAAGACATACAGCGCCATCTGCCCCATAAAATGCTAACCTCCAATCAAGCGCGGGATATCCCGGATGTTCGCGCTGCTCGAAATTGCGCAGCAGTTGTCTCCGCTCGCGTCGAGTTCGTGTTTATGTTGCGCGTCTCCACCATTGCTTGGAAAGACAATGATGAAGCCCGAGCAAGAAGAGGCAGTACTGCTCGGCCTGTTGGCAAGCACCTTTCTGGCGATGCATGACGCGCAGAAGCATTCGCCGAAGAGACGGCGGCAGCGGCGTTGGTGGGTTCGCCCACCAATCTCGCGACCGATGTTGTGCCACAAGTCGTCCTTCTGCACGTTGTCTTTGTGCTTCAAGTGGCGCTTATCGTAGAGGACTGAGTGGTTGCGCACCAGTTCGATCAGCATTTCGGATGTGGATGTCGCGGCGGACTTTGATGACTGCGACGATTGCGACATGACGTGAGACTCAGCCGCCATCTTTGGAAGTTCTGTTTCGCGCTCCCCGATTGGTCAGCGCCGCGCGGCGGCGAGGCAATCCGGCGGCAGCTGCCGCAAAAATCGGTCCGGGAGCGATCGGCGCGGAAGGGGCTATTCCGGCGGATCTCGCCGCCGCCGAACTGGTTTCCGCCGAACTGGGCGCCGCTCCAGACGCCGAATGTCTCAGTGTGAACGGGGCATTAGGCTTTATACAGAACCTCATGGCGACGCCGATGCCGACCACACAAATACGCTTGGAGGGTCCATATAATTGTTATCGCAATAAAAATCATACGCATGCCACTCCTTGCCTGATAGTAACGCGTTAGTGAAATTGTAATCGAGGAAAAATCATACAATGCCACTCGGTTTATCTGCATGTAATAATAAAGCTAATTCCGACCCATATGAAGGAAGAAAGCATGAAAATTGACTACTGTTGCATGTTCACACTACAAAAACCATAAGCCCATGAAAGCATAGGCGTGACCTCTCTTTTGCCGGATTCAATTAGGACCGACGTAAGAAACGAAAGGCGACCCAGCCCCACTGCTTTGTTGGAGGCAGCGGACAATCCGGCGCTCTTAGGTGAGTCGGCGGTGGCAGCAAGATAATCGGAAGCCTGTGTTCAAAGCGCCGCGAAAGCGCGCGCGCACACACACACACACACACACACACACACACACACACACACACACACACACACACACACACACACACACGCGCGCGCACGCACGCACGCACGCACACACACACGCACACACGTAAACACAAAGATCTGAAGACAGAGACGATGAGCCGAGGAAGAAACGGAACCAGCGATAAGGGCTCTTTTTCCATCGTAAGCCCTCGACCGCGAAGCGAAAATGTCACACCCGTCAACCGCAGACGGCTTCAACCCAAGCAGAACGGACGTGCGGGGTCTTCGGCTCGGCTAGACTCGGCTCATCTCCCCGAGGAAAAGCGATGCCGGTGCCAGTGGAGGTATCTGTCCTTATGCCATTTCTTGGGAGAACCGTGCGTCTCTGTGGATAGCAAAGACGTGCAGCGTTACAGGAGCCCAAAACAAATTCTCAACCTCGCTCGCTCGCGACAGTCATCCGTTGTATTGCTGCTTTCCGTTCGTTGACCAGGCTTAGAATGCCAGACAAGAGCCGGTGCCGGGCGGCCATGAACTGTTTTGTATTTACGCGCCAACCTTTTCGTGAATAGGGCTCGATCATCTTGGGCGAAGTGTTGCTTCCGAAAGGCGTCGCGGTTTTAATTGGGCGCGCGCGCGCGCCCGCACGCATGCCGAGATGATCTCTAAACGCAATACATGGTTGGATGAACTCGCAGCCTGTCTCGCCGATTCAGCCCGGTCCGCAGAGCAGTGCCCTGACGTCTCAGAGTGAAGTCGTACAGAGGGGATGCCACCAGAAACGTGGTCGGGGAAGGGATGATGCGCGACGTCTGTTGCTGACGTTGTTCGCGCAAGAGTTGTTCGCGCACCGAGAGGAGGGGGCGGTGGAGAGGTGGCTGTGGTTGGTGTGCTTTGAGGCCTCAGCCAGCCTCACTATTACTCGGCTCTCCCGCTGTGTTTCTCGCATGATATCTAAGCAAAATCTTGCATATCCTGCGGCGCAGCTGCAGCCGTACGCAATGGCATGCCCACGTGAAGGTCTCTCGTACTAATTCACAAGCACTTCGTGAAACGTTCTGCGGGCCTTGACTTATAACAATAAAAAAGCAACCATCTAGCTTTTCAGACGCGCGTTACTGTGCGAGTGTGCGTGCATGTGAAAGCATGCGTCCGTGCGTCCGTGCGTGTGTGCATGCGTGCGTGCGTTTGCTCGGTGTCAGAAACACACAACAGTGCCTCGCTTACGTGTGGGAAGAGCCACACCCGCCTCAGCTGAACAAAAACCAAGCACAAATCCAAGCTCCCTGCTCAGAGAGAATGCCAGGGAACCGACAAAGGCTAACCGGAAACGAGAAATCGTGGGAGAGCGCGGGAGCGGAAAATTGGTTGTACCGCGAAAAAGACTTGCAGCACCAGTGGCGTGTGCGCCCGGCCGTTATGCGTTCTGCTTGTAACGTATCCCGCTTCTTCGCTTAAGCTCTAGCTAACTCCTTTACCCTTGGCAGATGCGTTATACGGCAACATGGTATTGTTGCGCTCATGGAATCAAAGAAAGAATGTTGAGATTGCTGCTGTTTCTGACGTCTCTCCATGCGTTTGTCTAGTAAGAACCGTAACGGACGTTCGTGCTAATCTCATTAGCGCTCATTTTGGTTTTCTAACTCGCTCCCTGGGCTATGACAAGAATCTTCTGGTGGCTTAAGCGGTCCCGCTGAAATGATCAGGAGTGCCGCCGACATGTATATAGCGAGCACCATAGGCTATACTAACTTAATTGTATAGCGTTGTTCGGTGTTGTACAACCAGCCTGCTTTTTAATGGAGTCTAATATTAAAAACCTTTGCAAGTTGCCCTTTAAAAGACCTTGAGAATAACCTTCATACGTAGTTCACTTGCGTGGCGCTCTTTGGCCATACCTGGCCCTTGCACCAATAAAAAACCACACATTCATTCATTTCATTCATACGTAGTGCCCGAAAAGTCGCGTTTCGACTTTCCGATATGAATATTCGACTATTCAGAAAATGTCAGCACGTCACTTTCTAGAGCTGGTTCTAGTTGGACTATACTAAAACTGCGCATTGAAGCATGCGCGCCTTTGTTACGGAAGGAATATGCTCGTGTCTTGTTTTGTTTCTCGCACATGTGCATGAGCTTTCTTGAAGGCAACAGGGCTGTATAAACAAGACATTACGCATGCGCCAAGGTCACCTATGAAATGCCGGTGAAACGCGTCAACAAAACCCGTTACCGAAAACCTGTCTTTTAGAGGTCCGCTAAGGGCTGTTTCGTACCTATAGGCGTGCTTGTTCCGGGAGCAATCATGAGGTGCAAAAGCTGGCCTATTAACAAAAGCTTTGCTCATTTTGGGAGATAGATGCGAGTTCTCGGACGTGAGCCTGCACTTTTTCAAGCCGCCCGTATAGTTCGCCAAAACTCGAGCATTCCAGAACCGCTTCTTCGGTGCAGACCGTAACTAGCGGGGCCGCCAGACATTAGCACTGCTCTCTTGCTAAACAAAGACCACCAAGAACGTCTCACAAGTGGAAGAGCGTACACAAGTGCGCCGTTACAGGTTGCTCTCCACATTCTCGGTTGCTCAGAAGTGTCAGCAGGGAGCGCGCGCGCGCGAGGGGCCGAACTGTTTGCCGCGCTGGACCCCACGGTTACGGGCTCAGCATAGCTGGGTGTGCTAACGACTGCCTGTTTCGCGCACGACAGTTTTCGCAAGACGAACGCCCCCGGCAGTGCTCCCCTCTCCGCGTAAAATGCCCGTTTTAGTGAAGCAAGCGAGATAGCGAGGATCGCGGCGTCGTATGCGCGCTACCGACCCAGCTCGCGCACAAGCATCGTCCTCTCTCATCTGCATAGACCGCGCCGCTCTTTTTCCCAGTAGCGCGCCCTGAACCAGGGCTGCGTCGGGCAAGACAAGCGCGGTCGTTAACTTCGGTTCGCTCGCCGAAGTTTGCAGTCTATTAAGCAAGCAGCCCGCGCGCCGCGTCGCCCGCAGTTGTTGTACAGTGGCGACTGCTTTTGCCGAGCTACGGCTCTCACAGCTTTCCGGCTGATGGCGTGTGAAGCGCTGTCCTGTGCCAACCGGGAGAAACAAAGGGGGTTCCGCGGCGCCGGAGGTCCTTTTGTGCCCGCTCTCCTGGCCAGGCTGGTCGGTGAAAGCTCTTTGGAAACGAGAATCTCGGAGCACAGAAAAGCGTCGTCGTCGCTTACGCTATGCAAATGCGACAGCCGCTCTTCAGTGCCTCGCCACGCTGCGCTACACTGTGGGCGCTACTGCACTTTCGCGCGTGCTTGTTACCTCGCTTGTAGACCTCTTTGCGAGAATGCACCACCAGTGCTGAAGCAAGACCCGCTGCACGGTATTTATTCTATGCTCTAGGACTTTGGTACAAAATGCTTCATTAAGGCTCTAAGTTTTGTTTTCTCTGTCTATGAACTTTTTCTCTGTACCCTCTTCTCCGGAACGCTTCGTCCAACATCGTCAATGCAAACGCGAGAGTTTGCTGCGATCTGTCTGCTCTTGAACAAACGAAAGAAATTCTACTGAACCGGGTGTACAGTGAAGAGAACTCAATTTCACTGCGGTGTTAGCATGCACCCTGAAACTGAGTAAGCTAACCTGGGACTTTGTGTACGTACCACAGTGCGACAGCGACAGTTTTGTTGCGCTAATAGGTAGAGAAGAAATCCAGCATTTTCATGGCAGAACTGTTTCGGAAAATTTCGCTAAGTATTGTACGCGAATTTCGCATGATTAGCGGTGAATACGCAAACCACCGAATACGAACGGCAGTCTAGATGTAATCATGTTAATTTAGGTCGTGATTGGGATTGCATGACGCAATAGAGTGCACTTCAATTTCTTAGATTTCGCCATTATAGCATTTATTAAACGAGGTCTCTGTTTGGCATAAAGTACTGACAGAGTGGCATTGTTGTACTGAAAACTCACTAAACGCAATTCCAGTATTCAGATCTTCTCTCAATCAGCAGATAATATTTCTGCCTGTGCATGTACGTTGGACTACGTTGTCGCCATAGGGATACTTCTATGAATCAATTAAACAATCAATCAATCTGTTTATTTTCGTCTTACATATACAGCATACGACGAAATTAGGCTGCAAGAGACAAAGCTGCTTTATCGCAGCTTGACTAAGGTCCTGCCAACCGTATGACAGAAAACATACGGAAAAGCATCTTCTTTTATTTGCAGCTTCAAACTCAACATTAACCGTCTCAATTACAAATATATGAGGGAAATTAACTGATATATGAGTGACACATACACTTCAATCAATAACATCTCCACAGAATATAAAACGGGGAGGCCATACAAACTATCCTAGATAAACTGTACGTGTATGGAACGCATACAATGGGACAAAATCCCTTGCAATGTTGCAGATGTGCATAAAGAAAAAGACGAAAAAGAAAAAAAATATTCATGAACAAAAAGAAGCATGAAAGGACAGACAGAAGTAAATAAAATAAAGAAAGAAAGAAAAGGAAAACCAGCGTGTTGTTGTTACCAAAGTCCACCTTTGTCTTCTAGTTGGCATTTGCAAGCTATACGGTTTCCCATTATTAGCGAGATCTGTCTGTAGGTATTTAAGGTTTAGCGAATGTTGACTCCCACGGAAAAGCGAGGCTTTGCAGCGCATGCAATTACGAAACGCTTGGGGCAAAGTGAATTCCTGTGTTTTCCAACAGCCCACTGCTTGAAGACCGTCCTCATCGCTCGTCGGCCCGCAAAGCTGCGAGGGCACTTTTGTCTTTCTTGAGGGCGACTGGCCTATGCCAACGCGTTTGACTCACTCAGGCCCTCTATGAGCGTGCGCGAGCTCACTGCAGCTTTCCGCTTGCTCCCCCTCCCTCTATCTCATCTTTCTTTCCCCTCTCTCCCATTCCCCAGAGTAGGGTAGCCAACCAGACGCATTTATGGTTAACATCCCTACCTTCTCTCTCTATTTCCTCCTCCTCATGACAGCCCACTAAAGGAGACAAAATTTTTAGCTTTCCTCTGTCGTCATACAACTTGTCATTGCATATTCTGTGGCTCCTGCAGTATTCATGCGCCTAAGAGTTGTAATGATCGCTCTGTTTCGTGGATACAATGCTATGCGTGGCAGTGGCCTTAGAGATTTAGACACAGCTAAGAACTTAAGAGGAAGCTTTAGCTCGAGTGCTCCTATATAAATACATGTAAAAGGAGAATTCGTTTTTCTCGGCAACCACTGCACCAAATTTGACGAGGTTTGCTGCATTTAAAAGACCAACTTAAGATCTAGTGACTGTTGGTTTCGAATTTTTGAGTTAGGTTCTCATTTTATTATTAAAAATTGGCAAAAATAGAAAATTTTCAACAAACGAAACTATCAAGTTTACAACTCTGTAACTCAACCGCTAAAAGCGATACTACAACTCTGTGAATGGCATCTAAAAGTACATCTAAAGCAGACAAAATGGATATGTTACACATGAATATAAGAAAATTTCATCATAGGGAAATACAACTTTTGCAAAACCGTCGTAACCAAAGTAACAAATTCACGTAAGATGTAAAATGACCTACTGAATTTGTCCTCTTTGAATGATCTAATGGATGCTGTTTACAAAACTGCGATATCGGTTTTCGATGCAGAGCTATGAATTTGTAAACTTCGTGCTTCTATTTTTTTCAAATGGTCAAATATTTGAAAATCGTTTTAAGAAAATTCAAGCCCTAAGTCGGAATTTCGCTTCCAACAGTCACTAGAATTTAACTTCCTCTTTCAAATGCAACAAATTTCTTCAAAATCGATCCAGGGGTTATCTCATAAAAACGTTTTTGCGTTTTACATGTATTTGAATAGGCCGCGTCGGAGTTGGGCCGCGAGCTAAAGCTTCCTCTTAAGCCCATCACATGCTGCTTGTTGAGTGGCTGTTAAACGAATTGAGACAGTTGGTCTTTTTGATGTGAATCGTTATCTGCCTAATTCTTGGTGCTTTGTGGTAGCTAGGTAAATTCCTGTCTCGCCTCGCTTTAAGAAAACTAATGTGTGAATGGTATGAGAATCTAACCTCTGCCGTCGAGCACTGCTGGGTGCTCTAACCATTAGGTCACGATTCTTTTTTCTTTCATGCTATTTATTTCCGGCACGCATGACTTCTGCGGGAAACAAACAAAAGAAAACGAGCTAAGAAGTATCTTTTAGTTGCACGGCGACGAATATATATACCCAGAACGCCATAGTATTCATCTTCTTTCTTGAAACGCGCTGCTCAGATTGCGGTCGAAACACTAAAATGGTTGCAAGGATAAGCGCCTTACCGATACAGAATACCAATCTGGACGCAATTTGGTTTGCTCCTACATATACTTCCCTTGGACGATGATTTGAATAAAATGAGTTGCTGATGAAATTATAGGTTTGGCATTTCGATCCAACGGGCGTGTGTTACACGGGCTGTGTATTCCAGTGAGTAGAGAGGTGTCAAGGACTACATCGTCCCAACTATTTGACGCCAGATATCACAAGGAATCAATATTTAAATGAAAGTCTTTGTAAAGCGTTTGCTGAAGCGCGTCCAAAAATAAAATGTAGCCCTGTAGCGTGTAAAACAAAGTTAAATTGTTTCAGGTACGTCATCACCCAAGCGACAAGAGACATTTAAGTGAATTCCACTTATTAGGCCATGATAACACTCATGCTTCTCTCGTTCCAAAAGCTCTTTGAAAAATTCGCCGCGTGACCCTGTCTCATTGAGTCTTTTTTTTTTTTTTTTGCGGCAGCTCGTACTTCGAGGAGCCGTGGTATACAGCACTATATCCGGGACCGGCCAATTTGTCCATTACTTTCCCCGTAGCAGTTTACACTACGTATAAACATTGGCAGGCAGGCAGTGAATTTCTTAAGGCCCTGATTGTTATCCTGATTGTTAAGGTCCTTGGTTGTTATACGCATGTTGTACTCCCAATAAACTTCAGTTGTAAGTCCAGCGTTGACCTGTCCTTTTCTCCTTACTTGTGCTCGCGTCCGTACTTGCTGAAACCCCTTATACGTACACTAACCAAACATTTCGCAACAACCGACTGTTAACGACAGGCTCCCCACCTGCTGAACAAAGTACCGTGTATTATCAGAAGTAAAAGAATGACGCAGTTTTCGAAGTAATGCAGAAACAAAATAGGTAATGTAAGCTTTGCTTTCGGTATTGCGGTGCAAGTGTGGTCCTGGTTAACACTCCTTGGGTTAGATCTTGAACACATACACAAATATCCAAGAATGCGCACGTGGGAACTGCCGTCGCCGTCCCACAATTGGCGGGTGGTGCAATGCATGCGTAATGCGGAGCTTGTGGGTTCGGCTCCCACCGTCAGCAAGTTAGTTTTTTTTCCCTGCACTTCCGTTTATCTTGTAATTTGTACTTTTCAGTTAAAAACTACAAGTAATTTCTGCTAGTCATTCTTCATTCCCCATTGGCTTATATGGTTGTGACTAACAATAAATCGGGTCCCTCGCTTCCCTTTCTTCTCGTCCATTACACGACCACCGGTTATGTTTTCTTCTCGTCTGCCAATTACTCTTTCTTGCAGTCTAGTCACGTAGCATTTTTATCTTTTACGTTACGAGCACTGATGATTTCCTTGTAACAGACCCTGTATTACATCTACGGCACGCAAGTACACCATTAGCTTTTTCTTTTCCTTTTCCCTAACTTCTAATATTTTGCCAACAACTGTTTAGGTAGCGCTTCTGGAAAGCTAGTCATACAGCAGCCTGTCATTCTTGGAAAGCTTGTTTGGAACCAGGCTCTAACGGTGTCAAGCGGCTATTCGTGCAGTTCTTTTCATGACAGTTGTAGTGATCGTGTGCTTAAAACGATCCTAATTGTCCATGATAGTTGACTGTCTATTCAGCATATACAAGCTCACTATCCTATTATACAAGAATACATATTCCTGCTGAAAAAGTGTGCTTATGTGTTTGTCTATTGGATATTCGATGACGTATTCGACACATAGTATTCGAGTTCGATTCGTATTCAAAAGAGTTAATATTCTCCCACATGTAATATTTATTACATAACGAATGATAGCTTAAATTTTTCGTTACGACCAAATAAGAAGGTCAGAAATACGACTCAAATAAAGAGAACACAAGTAACACAGTTTTCCTAGCACGCAAATACACTTATAGGCTACATTATCCCAAAATTTTTTGTGGTTCACGTTCGGGGTAGGAGAACTAAATTCTGAGAGGGAGAGAGAGAGAGAGAGAAAGAAAGAAGACAGGAAAGGCAGGGAGGTTAAGCAGACGCACGTCCGGTTTGCTACCCAGCACTGGAGGAAGGGGTATGGGGATGAAGAAAGAGAGAGAAACAGCAGATAGAGAGAGCACAGTTTCGCGCACATTTGAGGGTACGCACTGAGTCTACACACATGCTCTATACAGGTCAAATGCTACATTTTCACCGTTGATATACTTGAAATCCACCGTGAAGTGCTGTCTTAAAGGCATGAAAAACGGACACAACTTAATTAGACGCGCGCAAACGATCTCAATCGTCCCGATGTCGACGCCTTTTTTATGTAGTCGATATGTCTTATCCACATATGGTGTTCTAAATCTGAACGTAAAGTTCGTTCCGTTTGGTTTTGGTAAATTAGCTTACTGGCACGCTTCAGCGCGTCCACCAAACAAATACATTAAGGGCACTATCGAACCCCTAGCATTTAAGCGCATTCAAATCGGTTTTGTAAATAATAAAGAAACATCAATTTTCCGAGCACAATGTGAATGTTATGATGACCACCGTGCTGTGAAGCACAATCCCAATGTGAAGGCTACCAGTGTGAAGGCAACCATTGCTATGTGGCAACAGAGCCTCTGCGTCGTACAGAGAGTTTCAGCCGCCTAGATGTTGCTTTTGAACAATATGCGGCGTACTGGAGGGTCATATTGAAGCGTCTTTTCCAGCTTGTAAGTCGGTAAAATATCGCCAACTGTTCATTCAAGTTAGTGAATACGTCGCTGATTACTAAATAGAAGACGCTGTCATAAACAGATAAAAGTGTCACTAAATCTAACGACAATATCGCTAAAATAGTAACACTTATTAAATAGAGGTAAATTATTAAAGCAAATTTGACTGTGTTTCCAAAGATGGTTATAGGTTCGACGGCTCCAACAAACAATGGATGATGCAAGAGATGATACACTTGTTTAGGCCTGCCAAGGCGCGTCACACAGGCGGCTCGCACGGCGAAGTGCCGTCCTCGCAACAGTTTAGTGCGGCCGGCTGAGCGTCATCTGCCACAGCACGTGGCGGCGAGGCCTGAAAGACAATCCTAGCTGCCCAAGCAAGGGATACGTAATAAAATAACCGTACTTATGTGTGCGCAATTCTGAGAAAAAGCTTGGCATCAGTTTTTTTTTTAATTTGCCTGTGTGCAGCCGACCGTGCTCGCCTTCAAACGCGTGTGTGTGTATGTAGGGGGGAGGGGCTATGAGGGGCAGGCTAATGGCCTACTTTGCCCTTCTAGCTGTGGGAGGGGGGGCATGCGCCACTCCCCCGGTAGATTCGCCTATGATGAGCGGGGCCTCACGAGTGCACAGGCTCATACAAACATATCTCACATATCTAGCGAGCACTCGGTGTCACAACGCTGGCGTGATGAAGAGCGCCGGCACTAAAAAGCGAACACTTGGTGCTGCCTCTTGTTTCACCGCGAGATCATCTCTTAAGACCAAACCAATGCAAGCAGTCTTCAAAGTACTCAGGACCTCAATTGCGCTATTGAGGTTCCCATTACGAGAGACCAACTAGCCTGAATCAATGTCTTAATCAAATGGCCTACTTCGCCTCCCGGTAGATACGCCAAGGCGTATAAACTGTGCGACGTTGTACACACCTCATGATCGGCCGATTTAGTCAAGCTTTAACATTTCCTCGCCGTAGTACTTATGTCATCGTCCTTTTAACATCCACCACATCAAATAGCCATAATTACGGACACCTATATGCACGTATTGGCTGATGATGCCCCAATCTGTGTTCATTCTCGCTTATGCTCGTCCACTACTTATGTATAGAACCCAACAATCGCTATGTCTCAGGCTCGCGTCGAACGGCCGCCGAAGAAATCATACCGTTGCCATCATGCGATCGTCTTCAACGTGGTAGTCGTCGTGTTACTGTAGTTACAGACTTACGCTGGCGACAAACACTTGCAAACTACTCAATTTACACAAACACGTAGGTCCACCTAGTATTGTTTTACGGAACCCCAAACAATGCTGGATGACCAGGTCCCTGCAAAATTCTCCGCATAACACCAATTTCAACAGTTCGTGGGATTTGTACAATTGTTTTTTGTAGCTTCATCTATTTTTTTCTCACAAAACACTTTAGTTTGATCTCCTTCTTTACTTGCGAAATCGCGTTTAATCTTATTTTCCTTTTTGCCCCCTTAGGTATCTTGTTTCGTTCTTGCTCCACTGCGGGGCCCCATATACGTCGCACAGCTCGCAAGAGCGCTGCTGTTCAGGATACAGCCGTCGCGCTGCATTTCCTTCTTACAGTAATTGTTTGAATCTTTTTTCACGAGAAACTGCCCATGCGTAAAGAACTCGCCGCGGAATTACCGAGCACGCTAGACCCGCTTCAGCCTTCACATGCCAGGCGTACTCCACTGGTCTCCTCTTTGGCACGTGACGTTCACCTGTTCTCTCTCTCACGCAATTGCGCGGATGTCGGCGGTGCAGAAAATTCCGGCTATTTCAGAGATTGCGTTTCGAGAGGTCCCCGCGATATTCTCGCCAAAGCAGTGAGCGAGGAACGGACTTGAGCACCGACTGAATGCACGCGCCGGTTCTGCTCTTGGCTCATTTTCAGTATTCGTGCCTTTCTTTTTCTAATTGCAATGAAAGAACTTTTCGTGTAGCCGTACATTCGTCTGTGCCTTTAATGAGCGATGGCTGACACTGAAGCTTATGAACTGAGCTGCGTATTGTTTCTTCTTGTGTGCCATTTCTCGGCTCTCACGGTGCTTTATGCCTGATTAGCCTCGCCTGACGATTATTTAACGTATCTGCTCGCTTCGAAGCCTGTACCACAACGCCCAGGCAGAGGAGAACCTCATTTCGTATTTAAAAACAGGCAGCTCCGACCGAAAGCTTGAACTCCCTGCGAAACAAGTTTTGTTTTTATTTTTTCCTCCCTATACGCTCTTCCCATAACGTATCAGCCATTGTAAAGGCATTCCGCGGGTTCCTCATCTTTTCCTAATTCAGAACGTGAATACGCGTGCCCTTTCTCAATGAATACTATGCATATATTATGAGAAAGCTGTGCAGAAGCTTTCCTTTATTCTGTCACTAAATTTTCTTAAGCCATAGTACTAACATAGCCGCTCGCATTGAACGTGTCTTTACATAGACACTAGGGACCATTTCGGGCAGAAAGAAAGCCAACAGGAGGGAAATTAAGAAAAAAAAACTAAGATACTTCGAAGGCTGAAAACACTGTGGTGTGAGTTTTGGTAGATTATTCAATCAGAGTCCAATTTCGACCAGCAGTTTTTCTTTTCCGTCTTGAAGTCGTGACCCGCTAAACAAGTAGAGGACAAATCGATATGAGAACTTTCCACAGAATGGCTAAAAACAACTCCTGAACATAGTCCCAATTAGAAATAAATTGTTCGGTAAATCAGTGTAAGAAAATAAAAATAGGCTTCAGACTGCGCGCTAGAATTTGCATAAATTCACCCTGAGTTTTTCAGACTTAAAGCAAAATGCAGTGCATCAAGTTCTCTGCTCGTTGGGAAAATGTGAAGCGCAGCTAACAGACTAAATTAGTTGCTGGTGCGTAGTATAATAGCGGCTTCGGCAACGTATCTCTAGAGCGGACATTGTGCAGGGGTTTCTGTCGGTTAAGATCCTGTTGAACGTTCGGCTACTAAAATCAGATCTGCTCCTATATACAAGCGCAGCTGGTCTGTTAAAAAGCCTAGGCGCAACATGTTACATCGCTAAGTAATGTTTTAAATGCGTAAGCATGCACTTCTATACACCGTTTTTTCGTAGGCACCGCCGTATTGTGAACGCAGTGGCGCCGCCTATGAGCAGCGCCATACTGGCTTAGGTGAAAGCGGTGTTTTGCATGGCAGGTATACGCTCGGCGGTCGTTTCTGACGTTTGTTCTTGCGCTCGTGTGGTCTGTTTAGTATGGCGTGCATGTTCTACGTGGTAAACGGTTCTGTGAGACGTGCTGAAGTGGTTTAAGGCTTTATAGCCGGAGTTTCTGCTTTGCGTTGAGGTGGACGGAACATGCCGCGCGACGTGTGCGCGCATATTTGAGCCTACAATCAGCCTCGAAGATCAATGGTGTATTTCTGAATGTTCCATTCACTAATGTGGCCTTATTGCAATATTATTCTCTATTTCTAAGCTGCGGTTTAGGAGCCATGAAACATACGCGACGATCGTAACAGCGTGGGTACCGTTCTACTACGATAGGAGCTGTGATGTTATACATTGACAAGTGTTCAAACTGTTCGCTGCAGGTTACATTGCGTGACTACTTGGTTCGATGGATGAGGTTTCCGCCCCTGAATAAAATAGTTTGGGCAAGTAATAGCCCCATACCTTACAGTCTGAATTAACCCAATAAAGACCAGCGTGACCATATGGTCACAGTAGTCTGCACAGTGAGTTTCAATTAATTACTATTAACAAAACGGCACTAAAATCGCCTTTGAGGTGCCGTTTGACAGATTAGAGTTCCCTTTATGGATACCAAGTGGCAGCAGCTGTCAGTCATTTTGTGGGAGCCCCTCGCAAAGGCGGGAATAAGTGTTACTCTGGGAGTAGCGTTCCCATGCATTGCTCCAAGGGGTAAGCGTGTTTTTTTTCCACTACTTCTTTAAGCAATAGTCAGATATCCTTACCTCCGTATTGTTCTTTGAATATGTGACCTTCGATGAGCATTTGTGAAAGATTAATGTTTGATTTATCCATGAATGAGCGTGTTATCTTGCGCGTCGCCATATGGTCACGCTGGGCCTTTAGGCTACCTAACGTTTTTTTTTAACTGCATTCTCATCTCTTGCACAGCTGCTGGCGCATTCTCGCAGTGGTTATTTCTGATTTTATTGTCTGAATAGGTTAATGTTGGAAGAAATAGCGAAGATAGTCGTAGAGGAAGATGTCGACGTGTCAGTGATTTATATCGAGCCGGCAGAGGCTAGCACCTATTCGGATGAAGACTCGGCCGATAAAGACTCAGGTGGGCTCATTGACAATCTAAGCAGGTGGCAGCTATGAGCCGGCGCTGAAACTGTTTTCTCTGACGGACGCCGCAGTGGTGGATGCGACTCGGACGGTGATGACCCCAGCGAGGAAGGTGACGGTACATCAGAGGTTTCTTCTGTAGTTGATGCGGCCATTCCTGCAAAATTATCCACTGTTTCTAAGTGGACGAAGGGTGATCTCCAGATAAGCCTTGGAATATTTCCCGACCCAAACTTTGCTGCTTACAAGGACTTTTCACCTGTTGAGTTGTTCGAACTTTTTGACAAAGCCGTCGTGGAGCTGCAAGTCGAACAAACAAGAACGTATGTGGTATTTTTGAATATGCCCGATCCGGAGGTTACCAAAGAAGGATTAAGTTTTCTTGGAGTGCTCGTTTTGTCCGGCTATAACTGCTTGCCAGGGAAAAAGTGCTATTGGGATAGCGGCACGGATATGCGAAACACGATGGCCTACAATGCTGTGCGAAGAAATCGCTTCGTTCAGAGAATGCGATTCCTGCACTGTGCCAAATGCAAGCCTAGCAGTTAGTGACAAGTTGGTAAAGTTGCGTCCATTGATGGCACTATTGAATGCAAGGTTTCTGGAGCATTTTCAACCTGTGCGTCACCTGAGCTATGGCGAAAGTATGATAGAGTGTTATGGTCGTGATGGCTGTGAACAGTTTATGCGCGGAAAGCCTATCCGCTTCAGGTATAAAGTATGGTGCCTAAATGCCAAGAACAGATACCTTGTACACATTAAAGTGTATCAAGGCAAGCAGGGGATCCCGGAACATCTGAAAAAATATGAAAAGGACTTCGGAAAAGCAGCGGCGCCACTTCTTCAAATGGTGGAGGAACTCGCAGCAGAGACGCACCACTTTCCTTTCTTTTTCTATTTTGATAATTTATACACAAGCATGCAGCTACTCAGGCATCTCAGGGCACAGGGCTACGAAGGCACGGGCACAGTGAAGAAGAACCGTGTTCCCAAAGAGGGCCCTATCGCTTGACCAGAATTCGTCAAGCACCAAGCTCGCAGGCACGAAGATCCCGTGCTGAGCGACAATGGGATAATTGTTGTCCACTGGATTGACAGTTCTGTAGTACCGATCGTAAGCACTATTCACGGCGTAGAGCCGATGTCATCTGCAGACAGGTACTCTCGTGTTGAGATGAAGCGAATCAAGGTGGCCCATCCAAACACTGTGGCTCAGCACAAGTTTTATTGGAGGTACGGACCAGATGGATGCAAATGTAGACGCCTATTGGATTGCAATCCTTGCAAAAACTGGTGGTGGCCGATTTTCACTTGACTTTGTTATGTATCTATCAGCAACGCTTGGGCGCTAATTCGGAGTACAGGGTTCAACGTCACGCAGGTGGAATTCCGCAGGCAAATTGCACAAAGCTATACCTGATGCCATGGGACAATAAGCCTAGAGGACCTGGTTAACGCAGAATCCCAAAGACTGGTGATGTCCTGAATGGTACACGGTACGACCAAGTGGCCCACTTTGTTGCACCAATACCTAATGGCAAGAGGTGGAGGTGTGCATGAGATAATTGCAACAGCGTGGTGCACACACAATGCCCAAAGTATGACGTCGGCATGTGTATTCCATGATTCAAGCCACATCACACTAAATAAGTGCTCGACTATTCGCCATGTATGTTTTTTGTGATGTTTCATGGCTTGAAATAAATGTTTTTAACTTCGCGTATTTTGCTGTAGCCTAAGGGCCCAGTGTGACCATATGGTCACGGGCTATATTTTGAAAACTAATTAGGCAAGAGTAATAATTTCTTGCATGTGAATTATTAGTATAAAGGTAAGGTAATATATTAGATTTATTTCAAGATAGTAAGAAAAAAAAGAAACCGGTCTCTAATGGTTTAAGCTTGTCCAGCAAAGGAACTGTGAACTGCGCGAACGACCTAAGCAGTGGTAGACGGTGGATTACTGATATCTTTGTTCTATATACCGCATGGTCCAAGCATACGGCATCAGCGGTTATATATCTATAAACGTTGTGCGGCGTGACTATGCGAGGTCGTTTTGCAGCGTTAGCCCGTTTTCTCTTGCTTTTTCGAGAAAGAGGATGATAATCGAATTTCTTTTTTTGTGTGTTCGTTCCTTTCTCTATGACGCACTCACACGTATTACGGAAATTTTGTCCTCAAAAATAGTTATCGCATTCTTTTTATGCAATCACCCTCATATATTATGGCTGTATACAGGCCAAAAAGGCAATGCCGAAGCGCACAGCTTACATTTGTATCGTGCTGGTTAACCAACCGCAAGAGATCCCTGTGTTGAGCAGCGCCATCGGCCCCATGCAGGAAGGCTAGCGTAGACATATAGTAATTTTAAGCCTACTACACTTGAAATGCGCGAGAACGATGCCGGTGCATCCAAAATATTTGATAGCGCCTGCCGCTTAGATATTTCGTGGTTGCCTTAGGTTGGCCGTGCATGAGCATACGCCCTTATGCTTCGTTTTACTCCCTACGCCAAGCGATCAGAGAGTGAGCTGGTTTATCATTTAATGCTGGTAATACAGCGACATCAGTTTTCTTTGTTGAATTAAAACCGATATAAGCAATATAGTTCACAACACACACCGCGACTGATAATGTGCGTACGCCATGGCTGATAAAGCGCGTCACATTTTTGCACCCCCAAGACATCCTTCAGCCTACTGTAGTTACCGATGCACCGAAAGGCTTCCCTGACGACGTTATATGAACGTAAATGGCGTAAATTTTACGAAGTACGATTTAAAACATCTCGAAATCGTTCCGCAGCATGCGGCAGCTATACTTACTCCTTATACTCCTCTCTGCCCAAGCCAGAGAGGAGGAAAGGCTTCCGCGCGCCCTATCCTCCTCGTCCGATGAAAAGGTCTATACCTACCCAACGAGAAATTTGTCCGTTACGTTAGACAATCAATGGCTCATAGCCACGTAAGGTAGAGGCTACAAGCGCTCAGCAAAGTGAAGCGAACAGTGCATACATTTATTGGAATCACCCATACAACACAGAGAACAGCATACGTTCCAGTAAAGAGCAAGCTCAAAACAAGCACCCTAACTAACAATAAAGCATTGCCTACCCCTTCAGAAAATCTAGTGGTAGTTTTGTAACAGCTTCCCTAAATTAACCATAATTCACCTTAATCAACACAAAACGTTGTGGGTTTGACCCTCGCCAAATATCAAGGGTTAGAGTGCCTTAATTAGCTATATTAATGAACTATGAATAATTAACTTCCCTTTGGTTAATACCAATTATCGTGGGTTCAAGTGCCGTAATGAACTATATTTTAATTAAACCCGCCTTATCATGTTCGCTATTGAACATGACAGGCGAACGACCGATGAGGGTTGATAATAGTTTGTACTGGTCGGGTGAAGTTCTATAACATTGATGACACCGGGCTGCATGCAGATGAGCAAGTGACACAAAGCTTACGCATACGTAGACAACTACCACATGAGTTTCTGTATGAACTTCATATGTATGTAATTTATTCGTTGAAGGCGCACTTACGCATGTAAGCAGCGAAGTGGGGTCATGTGTTTCAGCTCTTGATTTATTGCTACAGAGAGTTTTGAAGTGTTGTGCTGCTAATAAATTGAAAGTCATGCTTACAAGATGTTTCTGCTACTTCTTGACAGAAACAAAATTGCGTAAGAGATCAACTGTTCTTTGCATATGCTGACCGACTGATACCATGAGTTGTTTGTTGACGCAAAAAAGAAAAAAAATCACCGCCCCAGCAGTCCGTACAAATGGTTAACCAGCGAAGATGGAACGTGCAGCCCTGGTGTTTATCACTGGGTTAACCCCGACGGTTAGTTAACCGACGGCTTAGTAGCCTGCCCGACCCTGGGTACGCAATTGCTACTTGCGACGGCTGCACTAGCCTGTTCTTGTGCCCGGGCTGCGGCATCGGCAAGGCGTAGATGAGT